>NC_085138.1:317000377-317164312 GCF_035046485.1 Aedes albopictus
CTTCAATTACTCTCACTTTCACTGAGTCCCATTGATATAGGGGCTATACGTTGCGATCGACAATCACTCGATCAGGGTTCGAGACCTGCCTGGGCGCAATAGTTGAAAACATTGGTTGTAAATTATAAGAAACTTTTTTCAATTGCTGACCTGCCCCCACTCGCATAACAGTCCCATCTTTGCTGGGTTTCCTATTCATATGAGACTGTTATGCGAGTGGGGGCAGTGACGATGTCGGTAAAGTAGATTTTTACTATTTTGGTCGATAAAAAAGCCATGAAAACCAGTTATCAATCTGCTGTATTTTTTCATGTTGCTGTAAATGTAATGTTGAACAAAATATTGTATAACACAATTAGTTATCAATTTGAACGCAACGATAACTTAACTTCTTATCATTTTGGTATTCGATAAGTAAATATGAGTTATCATTTTTGTTATGTTGGCTCTTAATTCAACCTAAATAATAACAAACTCAATTATCAAACGATTGATAACCAGGTAACAGAAGTTGTTATCATTTTACTTATTAATAATTACGACGAGTGCTGTAAAAATCGAGTTCTGCACCGAGTTGCGTACAACGTTTTTTACAATTTCATAAATTGCCGCTTGAGGTTAGTTTTTAACAAAACTTTTCCATCAAACTGCACACTGATGTTCATAGCCTTGTTTAAGAAAATCTGATCATAGCAGGTTATATTATGTAGTTGTCACAATTTTTCAAAACTGCGTCCTGAAAGTATCAAAAACTTGATCAAAACTAAAAACAGTACTATAATGGTTCATTACACAACGCAAATCAGTGCTGTAATGAACCATTACAGCACTGTTTATTTGGTGTGGGAAATTAGGTCCTTTCCTGCTAGAATTGCGTGAGGTAAAACAGCCTTTTACGATGAGAAATTGCAAAACAATTTTGTTCATTACGCTGGAATTCGTAAATTTTCGTGAAATTTTCGTTCGCATCATTTTTTTCAGGATTTTTACAGGAATTCCTTCTTGGATTCTTCCATGAGTTCTTTTTGAGATTCTGCCACGAGTTCCTTCTGAGAAGTGCTTTGTGAGATTGGGATTCCTCTTGTTTTTTTTCTTCTTTGAGATTCCGACAAGAGTTTCCTATTATTTTTCTGAGTCCCCCAGGAGCTCCTTTTGAGATTCCTCCAGGAGTTCATTATGAGATTCCTCCATGAGTTTCTTCTAGGATTTCCTAAGGGGTCCATTCTTGGATTCCTTCAGGAAAACTTTCTCGAGTTTCTACAGGAATTTCTTCCAGGATTCCTTCAGGACTTCTTTCTAAAATTCCTCCACAAGTGTTTTCAGATAGTCTTTCTAGGATTTGAACAGGACGTCTTTTCATGATTCCTGCAGAAGTTTATTCTGAGATTTCTCCAGGAGTTTCTTCTAGGATTTCTCAAGAAAAGTATTATAAGATTTCTGCAAGAATTTCTTCTGAGATTTCTTCAGGAGCTCTTGAAGAGATTGCTCCAGAATACCTCCAAGATTTCGCTCTGGGTTTCTCCCAGGAGTTCTTCGTGAGATTCCTCCAAGAATTCCTTCTGAGCTACCCCGAGGAGTTCATTTGAGGGTTCCTCCAGGACCTTCTTCCATGATTTCTTAAGGAACTCATTCTGAAATCGTTTGGGATTTCTCCATTAGTTCGATGTGAGGTTTTTTCCAAAAGTATCTTCTATAAATTCTCATGGTCTTCATTCTGAGGAATCCCAAAAAGAAGGTTTTTTTCTTCTGAGAACGCTCCAGGAGTTACTTCTTAACGAAGGAAACTCAGAATGAATCCTCCAGCAAATCATTCAGGAGTTGTTTAGCTTCCTGTTGGAAGCCCCTTTGGAGTTCTCCCAGGACTTCTTTCTGAGATTCCTCCAAGAATTCTTTCCGAGATTCCTCCATAAGTTGCTTCTGAGATTCTTCCGAAAGTTTCTTATAGGATTTCCTACGCAATTCATTCTCGGATTCCTTGAGGAAATCTTTCTAGAATTTCTATGGGAACTCTTTCCAAGATTCATCCAGTTCTTTAAAAAAATCTCCATGGCTTCTTTCAGAGATTCTTGAAAGATTTCTTTCTGAGATTTCTCCAGAAGTTTCTTCTACGATTTCTTAAGGAATCCATTATAGGATTCCTCTAGAAACCTTTCTAGGATTTTTACAGTAAGTCCTTTTGATATTCCACCAGGACTTTTTCCTATGATACCTTCAGAAATTCCTCCTGAGACTCCTCCAGCTTCAGGAGTTCATTCTAAGCTTTCCCCAGAACTTCCTTCTGAGTTCTCTTTCAGTATTTTTTATTAGACCTGTGCGCCTACTTCATTTTGCTCGACGTCGGCTTGAGGGCCATTTTGCATCCAAGCTAGAACAAATTTCATACAGAAAGTTGTGTAAGAATTTGAATCTTTACAAGAGTAAGGATACAAACCAATACAGGTTGAAAACACTAGCGCCGCCAAACACTATATTGCCACAGTCAGTGGTGAATTGAAATATTTCAAGTGGTGAATATCATAAGTATGAACAACTAATCGATTGCAACGCCGCGATGTTGCCACTTCCCAAATTTAGCGTGACGTAATAAATTGATGCCCCCTGGATGTTTGTTCCTTATAACACAATTATTACGTAGAAATAACCATTATTTTTATTCCAGAAGAATTCCACAAAAGAATTTCAGTAGAAAACCTCAGAAAAATTCTAGCAGGAATCCCCGAAGGAATTCGAAGAGGTCTTCCCGAAGAACTTTCAGGGAGAATCATTCAAGACCCATGCAACACACATGTTATAATAGAGTTACGACAGCGCAAGTTTTGGTTGTATAGAAGTTTATTTTACGTAATTCTAACATTGTGTTGAAATAACGTAAAATAAACTTCTATACAACCAAAACTTGCGCTGTCGTAACTTTTATATAACATGTGTGTTGCTTGGGGAATGTCCAGGAGCATACGCGCCAACTTATGACGTAGTTGGGGGGCAAAGCTCTTCAAAACTGAACAAAATTCAACTTTTTTCGGCTAAATGCACTAGCTTCCACGTGAATATGCCTAATTAGGATGAACAGTATCGATTTTAATTGGTTTTTATTGGTTTTGGGAGGCCTTGGCCCCCAACTACGTCACAAGTTGGCGCGTATGTCCAGGAGGAATATTTAAAGGAATTCCAGAAAAAAATCCCCGAAGAGAAACAAGGAGGAATCAACGAAGGAAATCCAAATGGAATCCTTGATGGAATTACAGGAGGAATCCCCGAAGGAATTTAAGGAAGAATCTCCGGCGGAATTTCAGGAGGACTTCTCGAAGAAATTCCAGGAGGAATCCCTGAAGGAATTTCAGGAGCAATACACGAAGCAATTCCAGAAGAAATCCATGAGGAAATTTCTGGAGGATTACCCGCAGGAATTCCAGGAGGCTTAAAATTTAAAGTAGCGGCTGTTTAATGGAATTTAAGACTCTGAAACCATGTAATAATATGGATATATTTGATATGGGGAAGATGTCAAAGATTCCAAAAATGGCGATTAAATATTCAATATGGCAGCTCAAAATTCAAGATAACGTTCTAGAAATCCAAAATGAAGAACTATAAGTGAATTGACCTTGAATGCATTTCAAATGTACCCATCTATCAAATTATGAACTATGTTTTGTAATCTACCTGGGCATTTACGTACCAAAATTAGACAATCCTCCAGAGCTAATTGGAGGATAAAATCTTCCTCATTAAGGAAATAACCTGGATGGGAGTTACGTAGGGTAAAAATACTAGATTTCGCGCCCCTAAAATTCTGCTCTAATCTTCACCAATTTATATGTACATAAAAAATGGAATTTGTATAGAGGGGGCGAAGACTAGAGCAGTGGCGAAGTCTAGTGCTTTTACCCTACTACAATCCACAGCTTTGTAAGTGATTTTAAAAGCATTTTCGTCTTATTATGAAATGTTGGTGTCGATTTGTTCCGAAATCAATTACAAAATTTCGCTCTCTATTCCATAGTGCGAAGCAGGGTGGTCGATAGACCTAATTTCTTTCAATTGCGACCTTCGCTCTTCACCATCAGAGAAATATGTGGGCTATAGCGTGTGTAATTACAACCCATGTACGTACCCCTAGCAGTGTAGTAGGTACATCATTGTTTCTCCACATGAATGAGTTTTCACTGCTGGGCTGTGCTGCCTTGTTACAGGCAGGCAAACAACAACAAAATACCACGCGATCCAAAGAAGAACGCGGTCAACCCAGTAAGAGGCCTCGGAAAGACAAACAAACTTCACCAGCCGGTCTCGGTCAGACCCGAGGTCGGCGAAAGAAAGGTTTGCGTGATATTTGCACGTCCCTGGGCTCCGCTGTAGAGTACGTGGAATTTTATACATGAGTTAGTAGGTACCTAGTGCATTCCTTTGGCGATTGGATTGCGCCTCTCTAGGCTATGTTTACTGAGTGAAAGTTACCTAATGCTAGGAGAACATGAAACAGAAAGAATATTCTGGCGCCAAGTTGGCTCGTACGTCTAAGATGACCGCAATGAGTACCTTCAGGGGGGCCATACGATTTCAAGCTAAAAAAGCTGTGTTCATAGCAGACTTTGAAATCGATCAAGGAACAACGGGTAAGCATAAGTGTTGTAGTTTTATCGTTAATGATCAAACAAGACTAGTAATATTGCATATAAACACTTCCATGACATTTTATACCTTCCAAGCTTGTCTTACATTTTTTCCCTAAGTAAGATTCCGAAACTCATGATGCACTTGTCAGTTTAGTAACTAATTTTACAAATCAATCAATAAAACCAATAACTCTTTCACAACGATCTGATAATGTGATTGACCACTATTTTAACTATCAACCAAGTAATTTATCGTAGAACAACAAAACTATCAATATTCTCTTTGAGCTGTTATTTAGCTTTAAAATTCGCGTATTAAATCAATTTTATTATCCTTGAGAACCGCTGTAATACCTTTCATAAAAAAAATCGGTACAACCAAATAGTTTTGTAAGGGTTTTATGGAAATTTTGTGGAATTTTTAAAATTGTTCATAGATGGCGTTTTCGTCTTAGCGTTTCATTAAAAAACTACGTTTTCACGTTTCCCATATTAAGCAAATCGCCCTTTTCTAAATACATCTCTGCTTTCGGTTAGCCGCTATAACCCGTGCAATTAAAATTTTAAAGTAGCATTTCCTGTGTATTTGCCGTCGTTCGGTGCGACGACAACACGACGAACGACAACGCAACAACATTCATATTGTAACAAGCCGGATCCACGAGCACATTCGATACTTGCAGCAGCGGCTTTTGTTGAACTCATAGTTAAGGCCAAAATGGTCAGGGGTTACGAGGACAAAGACGACGAATCAATCGTCGAACTCGAACCTCATCGGTACGGCGGCCCCGAAGAGGAGGATGTTCTGCAACACTTGCTTTGAACACTTGCTGAAATCGACATCATCTGTTCTGCTGCGTTGCTGTCTCGACGAGATGATGAACTTTGCTCACACTTCTTTCCGTCGTTTGAAGAAGGATCGATGATGAAACGTACATAGATAGATCGCAGACGGATAGAAGTCGACCTTGCGAGTAGCACCGAATTTGTCAACAGCATCGGCGAAGCGTAGTGACCGACGAGTGCGAGACTGGTTCAAGGCTATGTGTGTAGCAGGCCGGCAGGCAGGCATCTCCACTGACAACAGTAAGAGACGACGTACAGTAATGGCCAATATATCTGCATTTTTCTCAATTTTTCGTAAAAATGTTGAATTTATAATAGCGATATGCAGTTTAAAAGAGTTTTTGAAAACGACACATAACTTCCATGGAGTGACAGTAACTTTCTTAGCAACGTCACTCCCAACGTTTATGCAAATCTATAACACACACCGCTCCGTATAGGTTGACGAGATATCGCCATTCTATGGCCGCTTCAATTCTTATAATGTATCTAATGTAATACACTGCAAGTATTGATAATGACAAGAAAAAATATAAGAAGTAGTCGATTTTATCATTTTTCAGGATTCTTCCAAGAAATGGCTGTGTATGTATAGACTAGTAGCAAATGCACTGATCGACAATGTACTAGATCATCCGATGGAAGTGCAAAGTTTGTCTTACACTTCGAGTGAATCAGATTTGGCGCTCTCGTCGTCGGGTTTCTTTGAGGCCGCGTGTCTCTTGCTCTGCCGGCCATCCACCGCAACAATACTGTTGTTTGATGATAATGCGGACATACCTACAAAGCCTATACAACATGCACAGCGCAGATGGCTTTGTAGTGGCGCAAATTTCAGACATTATCATCGTTGTTGGTTGGTTACGTTGTTGGGGTAGTGGTGGCGGTTGGTCACAGCGGAAATGGGCGGAAGTGTTGGATGCTTCAGCGCTTTCCATTTCAACATCATCTTTTTATTTAATTTTGGTTGAGATAATTATGTGTACATATAGTTCATATGTATCTGTTGATAATGTCAATTTGATTCTTCAAATAATTGGTACAATTATGATAATCTTATCAGAAATCACGTAAGCATTATTGTTGTTAATGTGTTTTTGTTTACTGTTTACTATTATTTACTATAATTGTAGACCTAAACAAGGTTTACCGCTACACTGGTCTGGAACACTTTTATGAACCTTATACAATATAGTGGGGATGCTTTTGGAGTAACTCAAGTCAGTCAATCCATTATGGAGTTTAGAACTTCAGATCAACATTTGCGATTGCGAAAATATTCAAAAACGACTTATCATTGAAAATACTCCTTAGTGTTTCTAGGACGAACCTTCAACATTGCAAGAGAGCTTCAAATGCACAAATCTCAAAACGTAAACGACTAACGAATGTGTATTTTTTTATTTTGTACTTGCTCACTTGTCATGAGCTTAAAATGAGAAGATCCAGTACGCTGGTTAACGTTTTTATTAGATGTGTACGCTCAACCTTTCAGAACGCGTGCCTATTTGATCCTTAAAGTACACCGCACTGTATACGACGAGCGAGTTTTTTGGTAAATAATGTTGTACTTTTTACAATGGCGTGCGTTCTGAAGGGTTAAAAACGTTAGTAGATGCAAAAGTCGACCATTGTGGCGGCCAATTTGGGGTTCTAACAAGCTTGACCCTAACAGCTACATGATGACCATAACAACAAAAGTTCATGTTACGGCTGTAGAGTTTAAGTTCTATCTTACATTACAGTTCTAGAATCCCGGAACTACATCCATATTCTAGGTTAGTATAATGTGGGAAAACTCAAAATCAACTCGATTTCAGTATTGTCGTCGTTGATATCGCTGTTTTAAGAAATGCTCGGGTGAGCGAGATAACAAATTCACCCTACCCTGCTGATAATGTCAATTGGTTACTTTAAATACTAACCATAATGGTGATAATCATAAATCCGATTACTGAAATTCACGTATTGTTGTGGTTGTTCTACACAATTTTTGCACCAGGAGCGTAGCCAGGTTTACAAACAAACGGGGTGAATGATTTGATCAACATAGTACACATACCTACTCCATTTAAGAAAATATTTAGTAGTTCATTAAATCTCTCTCTCTCTTCTTGGCGTAACGTCCTCATTGGGACAAAGCCTGCTTCTCAGCTTGGTGTTCTATGAGCACTTCTACAGTTATTAACTGAGAGCTTCCTCTGCCAATGACCATTTTGCATGTGTATATCGTGTGGCAGGCACGAAGATACTCTATGCCCAAGGAAGTCAAGGAAATTTCCTTTACGAAAAGAACCTGGACCGACCGGGAATCGAACCCGTCACCCTCAGCAAGGTCATGCTGAATACCCGTGCGTTTACCGCCTCGGCTATATGGGCCCTAAATTAAATCTGTTTTTAGCAAAAGTTTTGCAGTATTTAGAAAACAGCAGTTTTTGACGGAGATCTTCTTTTGCCATTCGATCGGTTTTGCATTTGTGGTAGGCATAAAATACAATACGCCCAGGGAAGTCTTTCCAAATCATTTAGAAAATTTCAATTACGAGAAACTTTTTGTATTCGAAATTTCGAATCATAGTAATAGAAAATCTACACACATCACTGGTCCACCCGATCGAAGCCCCCATTTCCAACTTGAACCCGTGTGAGGCGCATCGGTTACGTCCATACGACCAAATGAAGCGCGAAAGCGCACACTTCTAGGTGAGGAATTTGAACCGCTTAATTACACCACACACCTCTGCAGTGCACAAGCCTCAACAACTCAAGGTGACGAAAGTTACACACAAGAGTTCGCCACCGCCACTGGTAGGTACCTGGCTCTTTTGCACTGTAATAGACCAACCAAACGACGAAATAGGAACGCAAACGCACTTTTATTGGACCTTCCCAAATCTTGCTCAAAACACTACGCAGCTGCGTGCTGTGTGGTTGCTATCATCATCGGTTAATCAACTTCGAAACAACAATAATTATTGTCCGACTCCGGCCGACACGCCTTTCTGCTCTTCAAGTGATTGGAGGGGTAAAAATACGCGTCCGCCCGCCCGAGATACACAAAAAGGAAGAAATGCTATAAATAAGAACTCATGTACACCATATTTTTATGAGTACGCGCGATTTGGCACACAGTGGGATGCGTGTGCGGGAGATGGTGGCCAGAATCCGTTAAGTTCAACAGTTCATGTTTTTTTCTGCAATTTTTAAGTCATATCTCTGAAATTATTGATCTTTTTAAGGAAATCATCCAATAACAAACTTTTTGAGACACATATTTTTCCTAAAGTGTTGCCAAATTTGCTATTATTAAATTTTTAAAATTTACAATCATGTTAAGCTAAAAATATAACGAAGCCACACCTCGTATGCAGCAATGTTGCGATAGACGGGGATACTTTCGAGGTGGTAGAAAAATTTGTCTACCTCGGTTACTTGCTAACGGCTGACAATAACGTGAGCCGTGAAATACGAAGACGCATCATCAGTGGAAGTCGTGCCTGCTATGGGCTCTAGAAGAAACTGCGGTCAAAAAAGATTCACCCACGCACCAAATGTACCATGTACAAGACGTTAATAAGACCGGTGGTTCTCTACGGACACGAGACATGGACGATGCTCGAAGAGGACCTGCAAGCACTCGGAGTTTTCGAGCGACGGGTGCTAAGGACGATCTTCGGCGGCGTGCAGGAGAACGGTGTGTGGCGGAGAAGGATGAACCACGAGCTTGCTGCACTTTACGGCGAACCCAGCATCCAGAAAGTGGCCAAAGCCGGTAGGATACGGTGGGCAGGGCATGTTGCAAGAATGCCGGACAACAACCCTGCAAAGTTGGTGTTTGCTAACCGTCCGGTTGGTACAAGAAGGCGTGGAGCGCAGAGAGCACGATGAGCGGACCAGGTGGAGCGTGATCTGGCGAGTGTTGGGCGTGACCGACGTCGGAGAGCTGCAGCTGCAAATCGAGTATTATGGCGGCAAATTGACCATCTCCGTTCCCTGAAAGCACAGAACTGAACTCGATTATACTAGTACACATAGCTTGTTCCTTTTCACAATCAATGGAGGAAAGAAGCGTCCGTCTAGCGAATTGGGAGCCGTGGGTTCAATTCCCACCGGAGCACGTGGATTTCTCAAAACTCAAAACTCAATTTGTTCATCAAAAACCATTGTTTCTGTTTTGTGCATGAATGTCACAGCAATCAAACGTTGTAATTTCCACTTGGCTTGGTTGGTCTAAGCAAAAATCGAGAAATTTACGTTTATTTAAATTTGTTCTTCAAGTTAGCAAAGCCAAAATAAACAAATGCACTGTTGATTTTTGATTTATTAGTCAGTATGAATTCTAAGTATCTATGTGAATTTGATCCTGGATGGCATGACTTGCTCAAAATAATGTAAGCGAAATAGTAGATTGAAGAAATAAAAAGGATCATAAAAAAATAGCAGAATTAGTCACAAATAACGTGAATCCAGGATGGATATCAAAAACTGATGGTGAAAATAGTTATTTGAGAGACCAAGGCTACGAAAAAAGTGACCAAATAGTGACTTGGATAATACGCCAGAGTGACTAAATTGTAACATAAAACACAAAAAAACTGATTGGCGATTAGAGACAAGCTCGTTAGAATCTTCAGATAGCCGCCACGCTGATCGATTCTTACACCTACTCGTGATTTAAAATGCACAAATCCCAAAAAAACTTAAACCAGCACGCCGGATCTTCCTATTTATTCTTTTGTCGAATGAACAAGAACAAAAAAAAATCACGATATCATTACAAGCTCACATCTTGAAATTTGAATAAGCTTAAGCTAAAATACACATAAATAAAAACAAACAAAAAAATGGCAATTTGTGCATTTTAGGTTCGAATGCAATGTTGAACTTGAATTCCAAGACGTTTGTCCTTCACAAATGCAGTTCATACAGGAAAAATCCCAGAGGTTCCTCATAATAGTCATTCAAAAATATGTGTAGGGTTACTCTATGTAGGGTGCGTGTACCAATTATGACACTACCTAAGAAAAGCTATTTATACAAAAATAACGAGAAGACCATCGAATGTCATCAATAAGTTAAAAGTAAGCTGTTTTTCCAAACTTTACAAGAAAAATATAGAAACGGAGCCAAAACTACTTTTAGTATTTATTACAGCGTGTGCCAATTATTGGAACCCTGTACCAGTTATGGTTACATTTTTTAACCTCGATTCCTTTTCGCACTATTTGCATGCATTGCTTATAGAGTTAGCCATAACTGGTACACTATGGCGAAAAAGGGTGCAACGAAGCCGAAATTTTAAGGAAAAATTATTTAATTTTACCATGATTTGAGGAAAATGTGGAGTTTAAATGAGTGCGACTATCTTTTGTGAACGTGATCTGTTGATCACAATTTTTTTCTTGTTGATTTACATCGTTAAAGGGTGAAAATCAACTATGGCGAATAATTGGTACTATAACCATAATTGGTGCACTTACCCTAGTGGGAAAGAATTTTTATACAAGTGTTAATATTAGTGAATATGATTAATTATTTATCATGATTCAATGTAGCAGGCTAACATTGCAAGTGACAGATTACAGTTGGATGTATAATGTTACAGTTCATTGTGAGAATAACTACTGTTACAGTCAAGAGATAAACTTCAGGACAGTTTGGACGACCCTAAATGTCCCAAAGGTTTATAATACTATTTAGTATACTTCAGGTTGGTCCAGTAATTGCGATTGGTTATGTAACATTCCTCAGTATAACAGATATGGCTGCTGTTACGAGATCTGAAGACCTGAAGTTATGAACTCTAAGATAATTTGGCTAATCTGGAATATCCCTATATAATCTCTAAATGACATTTTAGATTTCAAGAGCTTCACGGATCCCAGTAGATTATGTACAAATAAAATGTTTAGATTATGCACAAATAAAATGTTTAATATAGATTTGAAGGACTTCACTATAGGACAGTTTGGACGACCCTGACTGTTCCAAAGGTCCAGTAACTGTTTTTTTAATGTGAAGAAAAAACAACGTTACTTAGTATAACATACATGGCTACTGTTACAAGTGTAGACCTAAAGTTCTAAATACCAAGGTAGTTTGGCTTACCTGGACTATCCAATCCATATAGCACCTATAAATTGCATTATATAATTCATGAGCTCCACGAAATCACAAAAAAAAACATTGTTGTAGATTTGAAGGACTTCACTATGGGACATTTTGGAACACCTATAACACCGAATACTACAAAACACCTTTGGTATTCTTGACGAAGGTCAAATGAATACATATGAACGTAACCCATATCCAAATTTAGCTTTTAGAACAACTGATATGTCAATTATTTTGTTTCTACAAACTTCATGGTGTTCAAAATGTTCTAGGTTGTCAATAGAGTATCAAATACAAATTATCCCATTTTTCCTTAATAGAAGTTATTCGTAAAATTTTAAGAGAAATATTATTTAAAACTGATTTTACAGATGCACAAAAATGCACAAAATGAAAAATAATTTGGTGAATTCCCAAAAAATTACATATAGTAATTCTGAAGGCATTTTTCGAATGTTTTCTGGGGAAATTTTCTATAGTAAATTCCGATAAAGAGTCAGAAAAAAAACGAGCTTCAGCAGCATTTCTAAAGCAACTCTAAAGAAAACAATACTCAACATTTTAGCACCAGCGGATATACTGAACCACAAGCCGAAAGAAAGAGCTCTCATTCTGTGAGAAATCCTGTAAGAATTGCCTTGAGAACTTCCGTTATCAAGTTTTCAGTACTTGTACAATAATATTCTGCAAAATTTCTGCCAGCATTTTTTTCCCGATCGTAAAGAATATTTTTTTCAAGAACTTCTCTAGAAAATAATCGAAAAATCTCGGACATTCAACGAATACGGCTATTTTCATTACAATTACTTTCAAAACCTTCCTCCAGAATACTCTACTCGTATTCTGGTTTCATCTGGTGCAATTATCAGAGGAAATATAGGCCGAAACGAAAATATTATTTAGTTACATACTGGTATATTTAAATCCTGGTAGATTGTTTAGGAATTTCTGTTTCACGATTTTCTGATGAAAACCATGAAATAAATTACCATGCAAACCTAGGAAATGTTTCAGGGTTGATCGCTGATTTGAAAAGATTAAAGTTATTTGGGGTAGTCGATATTTTATTTACTATGAAGTCCAATTGTTTCTTACTTGTCCTTTGGACAAACTTTTATTTCTAGTCTTTTGGACATCAGGTTTGTTGCATGTTCATAGATACTAATAGACAATGAGGAAGAAAACGAAATGCTTGTACTTCATGATGTGACGACATGACGACAACTGTAAATTTTTGAACTAATTAGTCGGTATTTTGTGAAAAAGATTTAAAGTTATTTCCTATTTTTTCCGTTTTGATTACACGCTCGGTAGATTTGAAAATTTTATGGTCACTGATGATTCAGGCAAATTCAAATGACAACGAACAAATTCCGATTTCAAATTTCCGTTCTATCCACCGTTTTTCCAAATCCATCACACTGTGCGTCGTCGTCGTCGCCGCTTTCGGCGTAACTGACACACCACCAGTCCGGAGATTACACAATAACAAATGCCACACAACCAGCAGAAACGCGCGGCGCTTCTCGCGATTTGTTGCCACACGCACGCGAATAAGGTAACAAACGGCACCACTGGATCGCCTTTGTCGGTCTCTGCACTGTCGAAAGATCGCAGTCAGTCGTGTCAGCCACCACCGTCACTCAAAAACTACGATCATCGAAATCGGACTGAAAATCACTTCACTTCACGCCTATAATTAGTCAAATTCAAATCTCCTGACCTAGCACGCTCCGCTACAAGCTTCCTCTTTTCTTGAACACTTTCAACGTTGAACTGCCGTGGCCGTCAACTCCGATCCAGCGTTGAAGGCGCACAGTTTGTGCGATCCAACCGTAGACAGCAACAACAACGTACCGTCAAATGGGGTAACTTGCAACACTTTTCGACTTTGAAGCAATATCATTAAAAATCTAAACATTTGAACCATCCTGTAAAGCATCGTGTACGCTAATTACCCAGAGTAGAATACTATGCAGCAATTGATTTATTAAAATATGTTGTCACCTAATCAGGAGGTGCGAAATACATGCTTGTTGCAAGTTTCCCCATCTGTGGGGTAACTTGCAACACAGGACATGAAGTTAAGTTAGCTATCATTAAACAGCACTTACATTCTAGTGCTTAGTCGTATTGTAGATTTTTGATGAAATGCATGAAAAATGCATTGTTAAGATGTACACTAACCAATTGACATGTAATTTTTCATGAAAGGGTTGATAGTTATTGCAAGTGAGAGTATATCGTTTAACAACGGGTCTCACGTCCCTCAGATATAAAATATGGATTTCATGATATAGTACTAGTAACAAAATGTCAACAATGATAATTGTCATTTCTTGAAAAGGTAGAGTGAGTCATCTTTAAGTAGTTTTTAGTTGAAGTGGTGTTTGACAATTTCAGCTAAAGTAACCTTGATTGAAACACATCTATTGAACTTTGTAAATATCGAAGTCGTTAATTTGATGCTCAGCTGAAAAAAATTAGTCCATCTAGGTTCAGAATTGATGTTGGTGATTGTTTTGAAGCGCCCATAAATTAAATTAAACTTTTAACAAGATGCAACATGAATAAAACACCATCATATGGTATTTCCTAACAATGTTTGAAAATCACGTTTAAAAAATGTAAAAAATGAGTTGTCATTTGAAAATGCACTCGTTACGTAATCAAGAAATGATCCGTTTCGGTTATTTCTGTCAAAAATATCGTGAAATGAAGATAAATAATAGAAGATTTTATCAAATTTAACTGTTGCAAGTTACCCCATAGTGGATGACGAATATAATAATGATTTTTTACATTACTTAGTCGATAAGTTTATTAAACTTTTATCGTTTAGCTAAGCTTACTATTAGGTACCCTAACTGCATCCAAGGTCATCAGACTTATCGCACTCACCATAGGGGAGAGGTGAAACACGATTTTCATACTTGTTTTTATGGCATAAAATGAGCAAACCGTTTTAACAGTGTAGCTAAACAATAAACAAAGAAACAAAAATATTTTTTCCACTAAATAAAACCTTGGTATACATAATCTCTATAACCGAAATAGAAGGGTATACTAGTTTTCATTATTATTAGAAAATACTTCACATTTAGTGTATTCCATCGTGTTGCAAGTTACACCGCTGTTGCAAGTAACCCCGTTTGACGGTAAGTCAATGTTAAGGTGAACCGAAACAACACTACTCGATCAGCCAGCGATCATGTTTCGTCTTCTAAACAAAACTAATCAATCACACGATCTCGGATGCTGCACTATGACGACTATGGCTGCATCATAGATGCCTGTCTCTCTTCTATACTATATATTGCTGGAAGACGTAATCTCTCCACTTCAATCCAGCCGAGTGTGAGAGAGAAACGAGGCTGATTATCACGCGATATTCACCGTGTCAAATGGAAGAATACAGCGCCGTTGAACAGCTCGTACTCGTCGTGGCTGTAAAAAGTTTCACCGTGCACGCGCGTTAGCTCGTCGCCGAATCAATCAATCGGCACGGCACCTCTTGATGGAGTTCAAACTTCAAACCCGAGCGCCTAGGTCGCAGAAAACAAGCCACGCGCGAGCGTGAACTTTGCGCGCCACCCGATTGCAATCTACACCCGAGCAAGAAACGTCCGACGCGATCAACTTTCAAACCTGCACTGCCATTCCAACCTGAACCCCACAAGTCACAACCATCAAACGGGTCGGACCGAACCAAGACCAATACCTGCACGCGACGCATTAGCTACAACCAAGAAGCCTAGCACATCGCGACGTTATGGATTTTGCAATCAACACCTCTAGTCCATAGAGACTGTGTTGTGTAGCTTCGGCAATTCGAACGAAGACGAGACGTCGCGACGTCCATCATTCATAATCAATCGATGCGCAACGCGAATACGCGGCGCTCCGAGACGGTTTTGAACCTTCGCCTTCGGTCGAATTTGCGAAGATTGTCGATTCGCTTCGCGGAGTTGAGTAGGTGCGTGCGTGTATGCGAAATCTGGACATAGGCGTGTGAGGCACGCTCCAAGAGGGTCGTGACATAGTGGTTCAAAAATGTTAGAATCAAGATGAAAGGCAACCCAGGTTGCGAAGTGTTACTAATTTCCTTAGGTTATGAACCCAAAAGTGAAAACTGTGTATTAACGATACTCTGCTAGCGCATCAAGAGATTTCAGGTAGGAAAGCAATTTGGTTCTGTAACGTCGAAGAAATAGAAATGGATATATTTAGAGCTGAAAACTGGAGCTGTTCGGTTTAGTTTTGGCAGCGGTGACCTGTAGAAAGAAAGGACCAAGCAAGTTTTCATCCGAGAGGGCTGTGGCATGTAGTTGTGAATGATCTTTCAGCTAAACCGAAAAGAACTGAGGCGTGGATAGAAATACAGTGGTAGACATTCGTTTAGCCGAGGCATATTTTTTTTATTTAATTCGCTAGTGTTATAATTTTATGTTTTTTTTTTATTTTTTTGCAGGATCTAGGTAATTTGCATTACTCAATGGGATGAAACAATATATTATTTATTTTATGACCGTAAAATACAAGAAAATAGAAAATTTGCCTAGACTTTCGTTTAGCCGAATTACATTTTTTAGAATTCCATAACAAAAACTATCAAATTTCGAATACCAACACAATCATTTTGTATGGTGACCTGTATTATAGATCCTGAATTTGATCGTTTTTAGAAGTGTTGCCATATTAACCCTTATGTGGCCGACAGGGTACCCGGCGCCCATTTGAAATGCACGGTGTAGAAAAAAGCAAAAAAATTGTTGGACACAACGGTTAATTTTACATGCAACCCATATACACTAGTGTGGGTCATCGGAACCGTTTTCTCAGATCAAAGCTATTTTGGTTCCGTTTCGGGTCCTGAGTATCTGTGCAAAATTTGAGCACGATCAGTGGCGTCTACACTTTGCGCATTGCAATCGAAATTTGTATGGGATTTTGTATGGGAAAACATACTTTTTTGCATTTTTGTCATAAGTTGAAAAATTTTGTCAGAAACTTTTAAACCGATACTGTTAAATTATAGCCTAGGATGTTCTGAAAAACTTTATTGAAGGCCGCAAAGCGATCCGATGCTTGTGAAAATAGTTATAATCAACGAACCGCATGCATGTGCTTATGTTTTAACATGTAAAGGAATAACAATAACTACACAATCATGCTCTAACGTCAAGCAATGCCAACGCTATAACTTTTTTCATAAGCATCAGATCTTTCCGCGGTATTCGACAAAGTTTTTCAGGACACCCTAGGCTATGTTTTCACTTTATCGGTTACACGGTTTTAGAAAAAATTAGGCTTGTTATTAGAGAAACGCAAAAAAGTGTGCTTTCCCATGTAAAACCCCATACGCGATGCGCAAAACGTAGACATAACCGATCGTGCCCAAATGTTGCACACTTATTTGGGTCCTGGAATGGGATCAAAAAAGCTTTGATCTGATGGGGTACCATTGATTTTTTTTTATTTTTCCATATAAACGATGACCCACTCTAATATACACTGTGGTGCATAATTGATCGGACAAATGTCGATTTTCATACAAAATGGCCAAGTTTGTGATGCCGTAACTATGGTTTGCGTTCATGGATTGAGCTCAATTTTTGACACGGAACTACTAATATGCTGAATTTTACGTATACAAAGTACAAACAGTTTTCGTTCACAGGTTTGGGCTTGGCAAGGTGTTCAAAAAGTGCAAAAGTGACCGGACAGCGGTACCCCTTTGATTTACACCTGTGAACGAAAACTTTTTGTACTTTGTATACGTAAAATTCAGCATATGAGTAGAACCGTGTCAAAAATTGAGCTCAATCCATCGACGCAAACCAAAGTTACAGCATCCCAAACTTGGCCATTTTGTATGAAAATCGACGTTTGTCCGATCAATTATGCACCACAGTGTAGATAAGTTTTTTTTTCTGTTCGGGTGAGCCACTGCGACCAGTATTTAGATCTTTTGTGGCATTACCCGTATCCTTAGTATTTAGTGCATGTCGTACTACTCCATTGTCATTGAGAGGCAATGAAGCATCGATTTCTGTACAGTTCCTGTTTTGTTATACCAGAGGTGCAAGAAATCGATTGCGATGAAAAGGTCCCGTTATCATAGAGATTTAAATCCCAGTGAAAGAGCGCCCCTAATCAAACACAATCTATTTGAATTCTGAGAAAAACAAAACAATGGTACTGATATTTATCCATGCATCGGAACTCTAGCCCCATCCATGTCTTGCTTCTAGTTTAGTCCCAGGACAACAAAGAAAAACCCGGGACTTTGGGCTAGTTGCAAAACTCTGTCAAATTTGAGAATGTGTTCTGCAATAAGAATACACGTGAGTCCTTGAATTACCAGAACTTAACAGTCCGTGATAGGTTAATACGCAGTTAGATACGTAAAGCATGTTTGTTTTCCTAACATCAAGTGTAGTCTCGGGTGGGCAAAGTCCGATTCTTTAACTATCAGCAAGGCAGAATAAATGCAATTTTTAGAAACTGTCACCAGTAACAACCCAAGTAACACACTTGTCACCGAAGAGTCACGGCGGCGCAGGTTTTTGTTGTGCAGAAGTCACTGCGACTTACTTCTAGCAAGTAAGTGTTTATTTGTTAGAAGTAAGTCACAGTGACTTCTGCGTAACAAAAACCTGCGCCGCCGTGACTCTTCGGTGACAAGTGTGTTACTTGGGAAGGACTTTGTACCATGAATTCTTATTACCAAAACACATTACCCCAACTTGAGAGACCGGATGTCACTAGGGTTCGGTTTGGTAGATCTTGAACCGTAACGCAACACATAAAGGCGATCTACCAACGTTACGGGCTCCGTTAAAGATCGAGCATATTTTAAACCCCCTCAACCATTCATCCCTCAGCACGGGTCGCCTGACACCTTGGATTGGGGTTCCCTGTTTAGTGGACTTTTACCCCCGGAACAGGTGGTCCGTAGTGTTATTCTTAGCCAATTGAGACAACAGCTACTGACACTGCACAGCTATCTAGGCTGATCGGGAAGATAAGTTAACATTGATGGTTAACTTCTAAACGAAAATACGTAGATAAGTTATAATATTGAAAATGTTTCCAAATTGAGATTCGTTGTAGTTATTTTCATCGAAAGTGTTTTAAAAGATTCCAATAAAAGTATCACGACGAGTGCATGTTGAAAATCTACAAAAAACTTAGTTTTTATCAGAAAAAATACCGCAAACCATAAACAATCGCATATTTAAGTATTGTTTTGATGAAATATGATAGTTTAACATGCATAAATCACAGCGTTCACTACTATTACGCCTTCTAATAGCTCAAAATATCTGCTAGAAGCTAGACTGTATTCTGGCTGAAATAACATACATGTGAGGCGTCCAACATTTTGAGAAATGGCACCCAAAGTATTCAAATTTCTAGCATGAACTACTTGTTTCATAATTTAGACGTTCTTTTCACATGATTTATTAAAAATGAATGTTGTTCAAATCTAAGACTTATTTCATTAGATTGAATGAAATCAGCCAATGTTTTGACCATGTCATGCATTTTTGTATGAACATCTGCTTTAAAATAAACAGGGTTCAAAAATTCCGACTCTTCTTGCAGTTCTTTCGCTTGGCAGACTTAGAATTCATTTAGTATTGCTAGTATTATATAGTTATACTTCAGAGGCATTAGGATACGTCTTTATTACTACACAGACCTATTTATTTTAGCTTTCATCAATCCCATTTTGATGTTTAACCAACCGAAAACCTATATACTTTATTTTCTCACGACATTTTATGCAATAATTTAAACATTTCCTACAATAATTCTGCGTCATATTTTAAAAACAACAAATCTAGCTCACATTAGAGTGTTCACAGAAAGCATTTTCCTTAAATAAATTATTTTATCATCGTTTCTCCTTATCGGGACAATTTTTTGTAATATTTCTTTGAATTTAACAAATAAATAAACTTTTAAGGTCAATTAGCTTGCTTACATGTCATAAACTAAATGCCTTGGGGTATATCCTCGAAATACACTCACGAAATTGCAATAAATCTATTGAAAATCAATTTTTCATTCACCTCGGATAAACGAATGTCTAGGCAAAAAATTACATTTGAAGGGTTTTTACATTTAAGGGTTTTGAAGGGTAAAGTGTGATGTATCACCTTTTCATAAAACAGTACCGTGATTTCGGGTGAAATTGATTAGTGGGGTGAAATTGTTCGACATGAGGTCCATATTTATTTGTTGAAAATAGTGCTTTAAACTTAAAACAATTTGTAGAAAATGGCCATCATCTGGGCCCATATAGTCGAGGCGGTAAACGCACGGGTATTCAGCATGACCATGCTGAGGGTGACGGGTTCGATTCCCGGTCGGTCCAGGATCTTTTCGTAAAGGAAATTTCCTTGACTTCCCTGGGCATAGAGTATCTTCGTGCCTGCCACACGATATACGCATGCAAAATGGTCATTGGCAGAGGAAGCTCTCAGTTAATAACTGTGGAAGTGCTCATAGAACACTAAGCTGAGAAGCAGGCTTTGTCCCAGTGAGGACGTTACGCCAAGAAGAGGAGAGGAGGAGGAGGCCATTATCTGGCTCAAGGATTATTGAATGCTGAGTTTACATGTTTTACTGACAATTAGACACATATTTATGTATTTAATTTAAAATTTTCCGAAATTGCGTGTTAGGCGAACTTCGAAGACACTTTCAAACTTTTGTTACCGTGGTGGTATCGCACATGTAATGTATATTCGAATAGATGTTTTTAGCTGCCATGCATTCGCTAAGCACGATTTCGTCATCAAAAATTCTATAAATATTCAAATTTATGCATAAAATTGCACTTTTCCGCAAGTATTTACTTACTTACTCAGTGTGTAAATTGCATACTTTCAGGCGTTTTTTTTTGGAATTTATCAAACTTCAAACTTAAATAATTAAAACTTTAGTAAAGTTGTGAAAGTTTTGCATAGCTTTTCGCATTCTGGGGTGGATAATTCAGGTGGAAAAAATATTTTCAGAACATACAAAGGCATTTCACTGACTGATCAATTTCCCCCCCAAAGTAAAATTTAGGATTTTTAATTTCAAATGCCATTTATCAAAATAAAATAGTTTGCAGTAAAAATTTCAACCTCGTTGACTGGTGAAAACCGTGGTTGTACTTGTTTTAAAGCATTAAGTTTAACCATATCGTTAAATATTCAAAAATTAGACGCCGAAAACAGCGAAAATTGATCAATTTCACCCGAAATCACGGTACTAGATATACTATCACTGCCATAAAAAAGTTTTATCATAAAATCCTTTGTTTGATGCTTTTTTTAAATTTTTGGGCCTCGGCTAAACGAATGTCTATCACTATTTCAGAAATTATAAATACACTTTGTTTATTAAATAAAATCAACAGTTCTGATGATTTCTACCGAATTCTTTCAAAATACAGCATTTTATGTTTCATTTTTTTTTTGTATTTCCTTTAAATTATCGTGACATTTTGAAGAGCAGTCGAGTTATCCAGCAATTAACTGCATTCTCCAAATTTGTATTTGCACAAAGGCGTTTTATAATGTTTTCAACATTATTCATCACTAAATACCGAAAATATTCTAACTTTTTATCATATTTACTTTCTCAACAAGTTGTCTAGGAAATACCTTCATCAAAACCTGGGAAAAACCGACAAAGACATTTGCACATTTTTTTTTCTGACATCAAGTATCTTATTTTTTAATGTTCACTCAAGGGTTTTCTATGGAACATAAGAACTACCCCACAGTTTCTTAGCTTTTTAGAACACACTTGATTTAAACCAATTTATTTTTTCAGCTCATTCAATTCTTCAGATGGTAAAAACGAATGTGGTAAGTAGTAATTAAGATATTCGTTTGTTAAACGTTTGTTGTTACCTGTGTTGTTGGGAAATTTAAAACAAAACTTTTTGCATTGAGAAGGCCCGTAATGATGGTTTTTGATCAAATATTCCAGTGAAAATTATTTTTACCAATCGAGACATATATTAGGGGGATTCACTTAACAGCGTAAACTGAATAAACTGATTAAACGTCGCGATCACCAAGGCAATCTTTGATTATTTCATTCGCAAAATGATGAAACATTTCAAATAAGCAGAAAATCATGGCTTACGCAGCAACTTAATCTGTTTAGTGAGTACCCCTATTTTCTTATCGATACAGTAACTTTCTGAACTTGTCTGAAAATTTAATATTTGACTTGTGAGTTCTTTTTCTTTTTTGTTATGATACATTTTTTACCACTTTGTGCAAATTTAAATTTTAATCTTCTAGTCTACAGAGCTCTATTTTATTACTTTTACCAAAAACATCAACAAAGTTGGTATTATTTGCTTCGTTATAATGTTTACTATAAGAGCTTTTTTTGGATATTGTGCTCAAATTGAAATGGCAGTCAATCGTTATTGTATTTTTAATGTCTGAAACAGTCTATAAAAATAAGCGTACTGCCGCCACTATTGACACTTGGTCGAAAGTACAGTCAGTTGCAACTCATCAAGAATGCCATCAAAACCGAAGAGTGTCAAGATCTAGGTCAGTGTTATCGAATGAACTATGGGTTTCCTTCGAGTGTGGGAAGGCTGGATACAGACGGAAAGGCTATAACGAATACTTGTCAAGGCACGCATTACTGTGAAGGATATGGACGGATTCAGCGAAGGGTTTCCAATGCGAAAGTTGCGACCCAGGAGGAGATTGGTCATTCGGTTTGTTTTTCTGCAGTTCAATGCGAACACGTGGATCAGCAATGGGTGATAGATTCCAGCGCCTCGCTTCATATAAAATCGGATCGAATTTTTTTTTGTAACTTCACACTGAAGAAGTTTGTAAGTTGCAGACGAAATAGGCCGATCTGTCCGAAGATAAGCAAAGAAGTAAAATTAAAAGGAATTAGCTCGTCCTTTTCTAGTTTTTATTTATTCATTTTCTTCAGTTTTTCTTTTGCAAAATTGAAATAATAGTGAAGTGTTTTAAAATTTCAACTAGTGATTCAAGTGAAAAAGTTCGACTTAAAGTTCCAAAGTGTTAGTAAAGACAGAAAAATACAGTTTTTGGGGAAAATGGGGCGAAAGGAGCACTTCCAGTCAATGATACATTACGAGGTGTGCCCCATAATATGCACCGGACAATTCTACATCAGGAAAGATTGTTTGGTTAGTCAAAATTAGTTGATTGTTTTTAATCCAGAAAAAAGTGTTCCTCCTGGGGGAAGAATTTTAGAAGGAAACCTAAAATAAACTTCTAGAGAAAACCCGAACGAAAATACCGGAGGCATCCCAGAAGTACTCATAAGGAAATCTAAGATAAAGGGAGTATCTCGAAATGCTTAGAAGAATCTCAGAATTTCTGCAGGAATCTCAAAGTTCCTGAAGGAATTCTAATACTCCAGGAAGAAACCTGAAAATATTCTCGAGAAAGAACTTCTGGAGAAATGCTGGAAAGAATTCCCAGAGAAATTCAAAATAAGAGGTATCTCAGATAAACTCCTGGATGAATTCCGGAGAGAACTCCTGGAGGAATCCCAAAAGGCACCTCTTTAGGACATTCAGAAAAAAAACTCCTGGAAAAATCCCACAGGGAATTTCTAAAGGAATCCTGAGTATACCACTGGAAGAATCTCAGAAGGAACTTCTGAAGGAATCCTAAAACAATCTCCTATAGAAAACACGGAAGGAATTTCTGGAGAAATCCAAAAAGAATTTCAAAAGGAATGTAAAAAAAATCTCGAGAAATTCTGGAAAGACCTTTTGAGGAATCCCGGAAAGAACTCCCGGGGAAATTCCAGATGTAACCTCCTTAGGAATCTCAGAAGGAGCTCCGGAAAGAATTCCAGAGAAAACTTCTGAAGGAATTATGAGCATACACCTGAATCATGCCCTGAATAGTATTAAATCTCAGAAGGATCTGCCTGAAGAATCACAAAAGGTATCCTAGCATAAACAAATGTAGAAAGCATGGAAGGAATTCCTGGAGGAATCCCAGGAAGAATTCGGAAAGGAATCTCAGAGTGAATTCATGAAGGTATTTTGAAACGATGGAAAGATGGAACCCCTTTTTAGGAATCTCAGAAGCAGTGTTGGTAAACTCATACTCAAAGCGCACTCATGAGCCACTCCTGCGTGAGCAAACTCGCGCGCGATTCTGAATCATTTTCTCACGCGCGAGATTTTCATGCAAAATCTCGCTCTCACGAGTCAAGCGCCGAAATCTCGTTCGCTTGTAAAACGAATCCAAATTAATTTAAACGGCTATCAATGTTGTTGTATGCTAGATTTGCTTTTGTTCTATCATACAATCGTAAAAACTTCGGTGTAAACAATAAGAACACCAAGAAATAAAGCAATGAGTAAAATCACGAGTCAACTCATGCATGATTTTTTCGGCGGTGAGTTTGGCGAGTCAAGAATCGCGCGTGAAACAACTCAACCATGAGATTTGAGAATTTGAGTTTTTACCAACACTGCTCAGAAGAAACTACTGGAAGAATCCTAAAGGCAACTTCTTAATGAATTCTAAATAAAAACCCCAAAAAACGTATAAGGGACATTCTGAGGAATTCTGGAAGAAATTTCTGGAGAAACTGCGGGAAACATTTTTGGAGGAGGAGCTCCCGAAGGAATCCCATCAGCAGGTAAATTAGCACGCTTCCCAACCAGCCTGAGAAAGCAAACGAAATTCGCGAAGTATTCATGTCCAAATCGTAAACAACATGACTAAGAAACGTCAAAGACTGGAATTTTGTTTTAATTTGTTTTTCCCGTACATAATTCCACGGTTGTTGAAAATATTCACTAAACGTTTAGATTCAATCATTTCGCATAGATCCCATTTTAGGGAAAATTTCCTTTTCTAAGACAAATTCTAACACTTCTCTACCAAAATTCTGGAGTAGCCCACATATCGAAAGCATGCTTCAGTTATCTCATCCTAATGTTGACCGATTCTCGCTAATAGTCGAAATTTTAAATTTTCTGTTGCAAATTTATCAGATTTTTATTTTGAAGTTTCAGAACGATTTCGATGGGGTTCCAGGTAGTTCAAGAAGGCCTCCTACTTCAAGGGGGTTTCAGAGATGGTTCAGAAGAGCTTCATGTCGTTCCGGAGGTTTAATAGTGATTTCCGGGAGTTTAAGAAGGTTTCAAGGAGCATTCAAGTGAGTTTCAAGTGATTTCCAAAAGGATTTCAATGCTTTTCAAAACGTTTCAGGGGATTTTAGAATGTTTCATTGGGTTTAAGGGGGGCTTCACGGAGTTCTAGGGAGCATACGAAGAAGTTTCAAGGAGTTTTCAGAGTGGTTTCAAAGCATTTTTAGGAGATTTCCAAGACGTTCTCAGGGATGTTTCTGAGCGGTTCCAAGACGACGACAGTTAAGGCATGTTTAAGTAAGTTTAAGGGAGTTTTAGGAAGCATACAAGGGAGTTTTCAGAGTGATTTAAATGCATTTTAAGAGGCCTTTGAAAATGTTTCTGAGGAGTTCAAAGTGTTACAAGTCGTTTAAAGACTTTTCAGAGGGCTTAAGGGGATATCATGGGGTTATATGGCTTTCAATGGAGTTTCAAGGGGTTTCAAGACATTCCAGAGGCTGTCTGAGGGTTTTCAGATGGTTTAAGAGGCTTTCGAGGGAATTCTAAGCGGTTTTCAGAGAGGTTTCAAAGCGTTTCAAGAAGTTTCAGGAGCACGGTACCTGTGGCGAAAAACATTACAAATATAATACCTATAGCTAAGTCAATAGGATGGATGGCCCACACTTGAATGAAAAACATAAAATTCGAAAAATTCCAAGTCTCACCTCCTGAATTAGTTCTTCTTCTTCTTCTTCTTCTTTATGGCTCTACGTCCCCACTGGGACTTGGCCTGCCTCGCTTCAACTTAGTGTTCGTTGAGCACTTCCACAGTTATTAATTGAAGGGCTTTCTTTGCCTGCCATTGCATGAATTTGTATATTGTGAGGCAAGTACAATGATACATTATGCCCAGGGAGTCGAGAAAATTTTCCCGACCGGAACGGGAATCGAACCCGCCGTCTCCTGATTGGCGATCCATAGCCTTAACCACTAGGCTATCTGGAGACCCCTCCTGAATTAGTTGTTTTAGACTTCTAGACGTTCAAAGTTTAAGTAAAATCCATTAAGTCTAAAGAGGCACTCAACGGGAAAAACTTGGTGAAATGTTTGCAGAAATCTTAAATTTTCTATTTATGGTATTTGAGGAGGGTTTTTCTGAGGGCTTCCAAAAGAGTTTGAAGGGGTTTTCAGAAGGATCAATGCGGCTCAAGCAGTTTCAGAGGGTATCTGAGAGATTTCCGGGGTTTTTAATCCGTTTCAAGAAGGGTTCCTCCATAAGTGGTTGAATTTAGACATGACATGTTCAGCACTGATTAAAATGTTTCAGAAGAGGAGGTTTCAGGAGTTTAAGGAGGTTTCAAGAAGTTTCCAGAAGGATTTCAAGGCGTTTCAAAACGTTTGAGGAGTTTTAGGATGTTTCAGAGGGTTTCTGAGGGGCTTCAGGGAGTTCGGGGGCATACAAAGGAGTTTCAAGGAGTTTTCAGAGTGGTTTCACGGCATTTTTGGGGGGCTTTCAAGAGGCTAATCAGGGAAGTTTCTGAGCGATTCCAAGACGACGACGTATTAAGAATGTTTCAAGGAGCTTTCAAGCGAACTTCGGGGCCTTTTCAGAGGGGTTTCAAGGCGTTTCTAAATGTGTCGTGGATTTCTGAGACGTTTAAGAATTTTAGGAAGCGTACAAGGCATTTTTAGGGGGCCTTCAAAAGGGTTTCAAAGATATTTCTGAGGGGTTCCAAAATGTTGCAGCCTGCGACCTGCGGCTTGAAAGAACCTGTTCAGGGAGCTTTAGATGAATCCTCAGAGGGGTGTCAGAAGGTTTTCAATGGAGTTTAGAGGGGCAGGCATATCAAGTCGTTGCAAGACGTTCCATATGCGAATTTGAGGGGTTTTTAAGCGACAGAATGACAGTTCGCACGAAGAAAAAAAACTCAAACAGATTTATAATGGATTTTTAAAATAACTCCCGGAGACCAAAAAAGATGAAAATTTCGGATGTACGGTATATTGCGTTTTGGTATTTTGCGAATATGTATGAAATAACCGAGACAATTTGGGGGAATCCGTTTTCTGGGTGTTCTCACGCATATGGGAACATAACCCCCGATTTACCATAACGCTTTTAGTACCAAATCAAAGGGGAGACCCTAAGCTTTCATTTAATGGATGACTTGACAATATACTTTTTAAAGAAAAACAATATTCTTCTTCTGAGAGGTTTTAGAGGAGTTCAAAGAAGTTTCAAGGGGTTGTCATAGGGGTTCAGTGATGTTTCTTAGGATCTTAAAAGCATTTCAAGTCACTTCGAGACTTTTAAGAGAGATTTATGGTATCTGAGGGTTTTCAGGAGGTTTTATGGGGCTTCCATGAAAATTTCAAGAGGTTTTGGGAGCATCCAGTAAGTACGCCACGCTGAAATTTGGAATTTTCCTATTCCTCCCCCTACGTACGGGTTTTTCCTATACTTCATACATTGCTTGTCCCGCTTTCACAAACCCATTTCCCTCCTAGGACCGTGACGTACTTAATGGATGACCCCTTTCAGAGGGCTTTACTGCGGTTCAAGACGTTACAGGGTTTCTGGGAAATTTCGGGAATTTGAGGTGGTATAAGGGGACTTCCATGGGCCCTTCAAGGGGTTTGAGGGATTTCAGGGCGTTTCAGTGGGTTCTAGTTGATTTCGGGGGATGTCAGAGGGTTTTGGGAGTGGTTTCCGTAGGTTTTTTGAGTGATGTTTCTAAAGAGTTTCAACGTTTCAAGGGATTTTTGGGGAGTTTTAGGAGAAATCTAAGGAGTTCCAGGAGATGTGAGAGGGTTATTGAGGGAGTTCAAGAGGGTTTTGAGATAAATTTCCAGCGGTTTCAATGTGGTTTCCGGCAGTTTCAGGAAGTTCTTCAAGAAAATTTCAGGTATGTTTCTTGGCTTTTCAAAACGTTTTTACGTAATCCAAAATATATGATTATAATTTGTGTTTTCAATAACGTGATTTCTAATAGTGAACTAACTCATGGGATAATTGTACCACTTGTGGGTGGTTAAAAAATCACACAACTCGTTGCATAAATAAATAGGGGGATTGGAGCGGACCTGGTGTGATGGTTAAAGCACGTAACTATCACGCCGAGCACCTGGGAGTTCTTCCTTCGAAAGGGAAGTAAATCGTGGGTCCCAAGATGAACTAACCAAGGGCTAAAAATCTCGTTAATCCAGATAAAAAAAATAGGGGGATTCACTAAACAGCGCTGATTTATCCTGAATAAACATCGTGATCATTAAGGCAATTTTGGATTATTTCATTCGTAATTTCATGAAACAGTTCATATATCAGAAAGTCATGGCTTACGCTGCAATTTAAACTATTTGGTGAGACCCCCCAATATTTCAATAATTTTCTGTATGCTAGTCAACAGTAACACGCATGCCTAATCTCAATGTATTTTCCATAAAGGCCATTCAAGGGAAACAATCACTATTTGTTATCAGTTTGATAACACACCTGTGACGCTGAATTTGACTTAGTCAACAAAACTGCGTAGCATCCCGTAATGATGATAGCAGTCGAAACTAAGCATTAGACCTGTTCACTTTGAAACTTTTTTTCTCTGATTCTCCGTGACATATCAAATTATCAATCCACATGCAAAAACAAGTCTTCAGTTCAAAATTGAGCCAAATTGATAAAGATTTAAAGGTGTATCAAATCGATTTTGTGTTTTTTTAACCGTTTTCACAGAAATTTACTCATAAATCCAGAAAATTGCTCCGAAATGGTGCCGAAAATACCGTTAGGATATAGTTAGTACAATACTCTACAACTTTGCTGAAGATACTACGGTGTTTAAATTGCTTATTTCGAAGTTATTCAATAATTTTAGTTGAAAAATCACTAAAAAATACGATATTTTTACGATTTTACATATAAAAGTCTTGTAATTTTACATTGTTTTACGTGACTAAATTTATTAGCTATTTCTCCTTTGTGTAACGAACATTTCGTCCATACATCGTTTTTGTGTAGGAATTCGTTTTCAATGACTAATTATCAAAAGTATGTCACGTTGATACTAAAAATCGCGTAGAGTTGCCAGCACGAATTAAAACAAAGTTACCCATGATTAAGACGTCATGCCATCGTATTCTAATGTCTTTTGATTCAAGTATCAGAAATGGCGCAGATGATAAGACTCGAGCCTGCGGATCAGAAGGTCACAGGTTCAAGCTCAAATACATAAAAAACTTTTTTTTTCTTTCTTTGTAGCAGTTAGGATGATGAATCTGCCACGACTTACACGCAATCTCTCAAATAATGATGATCGGGACCTGCCAATTAAGCCCATTCCAGGACTAGCTAGATAGTTAGTTTACTTGTTGACAAGAAATCGTGTCGACGAGATCAGCTCGACGAAATGTTGGACATCTGTTTGATACCGATTAATTTAGCTAAAACAATTCAATACGATGATGGAACTGCATCTGGATGCAAAATTTATCATACAACTGTGGAGATTTCTTGCATCTATCAACACAACTACACGATAAAGGGAAACTCCATTCTTACTATGCACTCTACCACTCTACGATTTCGAAACAAGGCTATGATGCCAAATTGCAATGAGATGCAGAGCGTAGTCTCATTAACTTATAGCTGGATCAAGACGCAAAAAAAATCCTATTCCAGGGCTCGAACCTTGAATCTTCGAATCGGCAGTCTCATGCTCAACCATCTACACCAAATTGAAACTGATGCAGATGCGACAAAGAAATGTAATGACGTTTTAATCATGGGTAACTTTGTTTAATTTTGTGCTGGCAACTCTATGCGATTTTTAGTATCAACGTGACATACTTTTGATTGACTAGTTAATTAATTTTCATTGACTAATTAGGGGCTGTCCATAAACCACGTGGTCATGAGGGGGGGGGGGTTCGGCCAATGATCATTTTGTACGGACGAAAAAATTTTTTTGTATGGTCTAATGACCACGCGGGGGGGGGGGGTTGAGAAGTCCAAAAACAATGACCACGTGGTTTATGGACAGCCCCTTAATGAAAACGAATTCCTACACTAAAATGATGTATGGACGAAATGTTCATAACACATAGGAGCAACAGCTAATTAAATTAGTCACGTAAAACAATGTAAATTTACATGACTTTTACATGAAAAACCGTAAAAATATTGTATTTTTCACGATTTTTTAACGAAAATTGTTGAATAACTTTGAAATAAGCAATTTAAACACCGTAGTGTCTTCGGCAAAGTTGTAGAGTATTGTTCCAACTATATTTTAACTGTGTTTTCGGTACCTTTTCGGTGCAATTTTCTAGATATTGGAGTACATTTTCGTGAAAATGCTCGAAAAAACACAAAATTGATTTGATACACCTCTAAACCTTTATCAATTTGGCTCATTTTTGGACTAAAGACTTGTTTTTGCATGTGTATTGATAATTTGATGTGACACGGGTTGGTCAAAAATAAAGTGAACAGGTCTAACTAAGCATGAATGGACTCCCTTTTAGGTACATAATGTTATCAACATAAATATGTTGGTTAATAAAATAACTTATCGCCAGTGAAAATGCACTTGAAACCTCGGTCTACGTCAAAATTCACATGATAGCAAGGCAACGAGTGTACTGACTGTACGTCCCACGTGCGGTTCATTATCACCTTAGGCGCAAACTATTGGGTTGCCAAATCACGTTCGTAAACCAGACATGATGCAGAGGCTATTCAATCCCGTGGCCTTGAAAAATAGTTATTAATGCAGATAAAAGTTTGAGTGATGCTACAGCGAATCGCGGGATAAGACATTGGATTCCTTCAATAAAAGTGTGCAAATAAATCTACTAACAACAAAAGTGTACTGAACCTCTCAAGCATTGGGGATAGTAAGAGAAAATTCACATCATCCCATCCCAGGAAAAAATAACGCAAAAAATGACTCACCCTTCCTAACGACTTTGGTTGTTGCTCCGGCAGCTTTTTCCATAACGTTCCACGGTAGAACAACTCAGCACGACGGATTTCTGTTTCACAATCTTCACACAAAATAACAGCACCTTCTGCATGTACAATTATTCTCTTCTCAATGCCACTGAAACACTGACGACGAAATTTTCTCGTCTTCACTCTGGTAACACCTCACGACGACTTGGGACGACTTTCACTGCAGTTGATGATGACCGACCAGCTACACTGCCTACAACTGCACAAGAGGCCCTCTGCTGAGGTGATGACGCGATTCGATCTCCCCCACAGCGCAAACTGGACAGCACTTGAGGAGGCACTTTATTCAGTTCTCATACACTACTGGGCTGGTTGGTGGCGGCCGCCGCGGCAACTCGATAACAACAATGCTCGACGATGATAATGCGATGATAAGTGAGTTCTTTCATGCACGAGCAGTTATTACTGCAAATAAGTGCGCCCGTGGCCTGATTTCACCGGTATAGAACACTTTCCTAGAGTAGCGTCGCGTATGAGAAGAGGAAGTAAAGAATTGAATGTTAATTCAGCACACTATTTGTTTTGTTCAACTCAGATTTTAGGTTATTCTTTAAAATGTGGCCATCATAATTCTTCACAATTATCATTTCTTGTCCTTATCAGTTTCGAGAGAAATGGAACATTAGCTATTCTGAAACATCAAGTGTTCATCAACAGAGAACTGTGCAGTTTGCAACATAACTATCCCATGTTATTTTTTACGATTTGACTATTTATCGTCAAATGATTCATTTTTAGTTATACTATCAGAACCCTCTTTTGTCTTCTTTGTTCGAAAACTCTGCGTAAACAACCTCAAGTCAGTCCCATATGTTCGTTTTTTCTTGAAAGCTGTCCTATGATCAATTTATGTACCTAAAAAACTGTCCTACAAATCATGAGAAATGAGGAATAAGAAGTGAGCAATGAGGAATAAGGAGTATTCAGAGTATAATGTGGAGTAAGCAGTGAAACGTGAAAAGTTTGAGTGAACTGTGGGGAGTAATCAATAAAGAACGTGGCATAGTGAAGAGTTAGAAGTGAGCATTTCAAAGTGCTAAGTGAGGAGTGAGCTGTGAGTAGTGAAGAGTAAGAACTGATGAGTGTGAAGCAGTGAAGCGTAAGAAGATATCAATGAAGACTAAAAACTGATTAGTAGGATAGAACAGCGATTACTACGTATAGTTCAGTGAAGAGTGAGGAGCAAGCAACGAAAAATGAAGAGTGAGAAGTGAGTAATGAGGAATGATCAGTGACAACTGAGGAATAACTAGTAAACATTGTAAAGTAAAGAATAAGAAGTGAGCAAAGTAAGGAGTGTGATGCTGTGAGATGTGAGTAGCGATGAGTGGGCAGGTAAAAGTGAGAAGTTAGCAATAAGCAGTGAGGGAGGACTGATGAGTGAATCGTCAGAAATGGCAGTAAAATAAGAGATGGAAGTGAGAAATAAAGAGTAATGCGGAGTAAGCAGTGAACCATTTTTGCTATACAGTAGTGGTAACCCGATTTTGGCAGCCTGTTATGGTCAAGACCTTGTACATATTAATTTATTTCATTAACACCCTGTTTTCCGATGAAAACAAACACGATAAACAGATAAATAAAACAAACAATGACTTTTTTGTTCACTTGGTATTGCAATTTTATTACCAACAGTAATTTCAGTGTATGTTCTTTGATGCCATTTATAAATCACGTAACATACAAATCTTGCGTTAAATTTGAAAAGGGCAAACAGCTTTTGTGAACTAACATGTTTGTGCTTCTTTAGGTTAGGAGATATTAGTTCAGTCTTTTCAGGATCTCTCTAAGTTTTTTTTTATTTTCTCCAAAAAATCGTCCAAGAATTTTATTAGGCACTCCTCCCGAAAATTCACCAGGGTTTTATTCAGGATTTTTATAGGAGTTTCTCAACGGATTTCTCCAGCAAATTAAACAGAAATTTATCCAATAGCAATAATATCACCAGATATTCCACTAGAAATTCCACTAAGAATTTGTCCAGCGATTTCGCATATCAGTGATTGCACTAGGGATGCCACCAGGGATTCTTGTAGGGATTTATGAAGCAATTACTGTAAGGATTGCTCCTACAGGTATTTTACTAGGAAGAAATTGCACCATGGATTTATCCAGGAATTTGTTTAGGGATTTCTCCAGGGATTATTCTAGAGATTTTTCCATGAATTTCTCTAGGGATTCCACCGATAATGCATCTACGGATCCAAATATTCCAGATTTCTTCAAAGATTCCTTCAAGAAATTCACTGTTTTTACTAGGGACTTATGTCGTAATTATTCTGTAGATTTCCTTGGAAATTTCTCTATTCAGAAATTCCTCTATAGGTTTCTCCGGGGATTCTTCTAAAGATTTCAACATAGATTTTTTTAGGGATCCTTCTAGAGTATCCTCCAGGGATTCCTTTATAGACTTCCCCATGGATTTCTGTTGAAATTCCATCAAGAATTCCTCTACGATTTTTTCCAAGAATTGCTCTAAGAATTTCACCAGGATTCAGATATTCCGATGCGGATTCCTTTAGAGATTCTCCAGGAATTCCACCAATACTCCTCTGGGAATTCCTTTATGATATTTTTTTTTTCTAAAGATTTCTTCCGGGATTTCGCTAGGCATCTTTCTAGAATTTCCTCCAGGGAATCCTATAAAGATTTGCCAATGGATTTCTCTAGAGCATCCACCAAGAATTCCTCTACGGTTTTTCGCAGGAATGCCTCTAAGGATATCACCAGGAATTTATCCAGACATATCTATACGGATTTCTTTACGGATTCTTTCAAGAACTACACCAAGTATTCCTCCAGGGATTTATGCCGGTGGATTCCTTTGAGAATTTAAATACGGACTCATCCAGGAATTTCTGTAGAGGATTTTCCGAAAATTCTATCGGAAGTTCTTCCAGAAGTTCCTTTAAGGATTCATCCAGGAATTCTTCTAGAGATTTTATACACAAGTTTCTTCAGGGATTTCACTACGAATCCTTCTAGAGTTTCCTCCAAGGAATCCTTTGTAGAATTCCGCATGGATTTCACTGGGGATTCCACCAAAAAAACCCCTATGGATTTTCCCTGAAACTCCTTTAAGGATTTCACCACGATTTTATTCTGATTAGGGATTCTTTCAAGAATTTCACCAAGGATTTCCCTAGAAATTCCACCAGAGATTTATGCCAGTTATTCTAGGGATTCCGCTGGGAATTCCTTCATGGAATCATTCAGGAATTCCTCTAGAAGTATCTCCAGTAGCTCCTCTAAGGATTCCTCCCAGATTTTTTCTATAGATTCTTCCATAGATTGCTTTAGGGATGTCACCAGGATTGCTTCTACACAGATCGAAAAAAGAGTGTTAAATTCTGTGACATATGATGCACATAATTGGAGCGTGGGATATCATAGAAGTTTACATGACATATCATGTAAAGTTCATGAAATACCATGTAAACTTCCGTTATATGTCATGTAATTCAGCATGACTCTGAGAGTTTACATGACATATAACACAAATTTACATGATATATCATGTAAACCATCATAACATTAAGTTTACATGAGTAAAATGAAGTTTACATGACGTGTAAATCTCATTATTTTTATCTGTGTAGAGTTTTCTCCAGGGATTTATTCAGGAATTCTACCAAAGATTTCTCCAGAAATTCAACTGAAAGGTAGCGGAAACTGAACCGGTTTCGAACAGTATGAGTTTACTTACGTACTTGTCAATCAGATATTGGTTGGTCTTCTTTTGCTGACTAAACCGGCCTTTGCGGTGGACATCGTGTGGTTTTAACAAGCTTGTCCTTAAGCATACCAGGTAGATATCTTCGGCAAGGGGCAGATGCCGGAAATAGTGATGAGTGATTCTGGTAGGATGCTGCGTAAATCGTAAGGGCTTCATTATGGAATTCCTTCAGAGTCCTCTTTTGGGGTTTTTGGAAGAATCATTCCAAACATTCCATCCATATTTCTTTGCAAAATTTATCTTGGGATCCCTTCTTGAATAATTCCTCCCGGAGGTATACCGTTGTTCGTCTCGCGAATCCTTCAGACATTTTTTACAATAATTCCAGGAAGTCTTACCGAGATTTCTCTTGAAGAATTTTTCAGAATTCTACTCCGAAATTCAGTCTGGCATTTTCTTCCATGAATTTGTCCGGTAGTTTTCCCGTAGTTCCAGAATTTCTCCAGGAGTTTTTTTTTTGCGGATATTTGATGGAGTTCCTTCTGAATTTTGTTCCAAAAGTATTCCAGAATTCTATGATTTCTTCAAATAACTTCCCATGGAATTTACCCCATTGTTCATCCGGGATTACGAAGGATAGAACGTTTCTCCCGTGTTATTTCCCTAAGATTTCCGAGGGATTTCTCTTAGAGTTTTCTTCCGAGATTTGTGCAGGAATTTCTACTGGAATTTCTTCCAGAGATTTTCAAGAGATTTATCATGAATTTCGAGACCTCATCTACGATTTTCCTCCAGGGATTTCCTCCGGAGTTTCTCACAAGTTACTGGTGATATTTTTCATTGAGTTCTTCCCGAATTTAATAAGGAGTTTTTTTATTTCTCTTGCGATGTTTTTTGGTTCTTCTGGAATTCTCTCACAGGTTTTCTCGATATTCCTCCCAGATACCTTTCTAAAATCTCTACCGTACTTAGTGTCGTGATTTCTCCTGAAGTTCCTCAAGATACTTTTGAAGTAGTTAGTTCCGGGATTTTCCCAGTGTTTTTTCTAAGGATACCTCCTGAATGCCTTTTGTGGAATTCCAAAATGCCACAATCTTGGATGATATCCTGATGGAATCCCGTGAGGAGCTGCGTAAAGAATCCTGGGAGGAACTATTGGAGAATTTGCAAGAGGTACTACGATATAAATTTCGAAAGAAACTTTGTGATGAAAAAAAAAACATACAAAAGAAAATGTGGAAGAAATCTAACGGAAAGATCCGGAAAATACTTCTGAAAAAATGAAGACGAAAAAAATCGAAACTGGGATTTCTGGAAAAAACAATATAGAAAGGAATTCTTGAAAGATTTTCATGCAAATCCCTCAATGAATCTAAAAATAAAGTATAATTCCCTGTAAGAGCTTTTGACATCACAGGTTTACTTAAAATTTCACGAGTATGCAGCGGAATTGCATTGATTCGATTCCTCCCGTTTTCAATCGAAACTATTGATATTACATCGTAATTTATACAGATTTCAGTAAACTTTCAGGATTGTCATCACAAACTTAACATTACAACTTCACCAGTTGAAACATCTGAAGTTCGTCACTCAAAACTTGTAGAAGGAAGGAAGTGAGTTACAAAAACACAGCCCACTAAAATAGTTCACGCGTGAAAAAAAAACAGAGGTTACATTGAAGTTGCGTCAATTTCTTCTAGAGATCCTTGACTGGCAACCCCAACAAATTATTCTGCATTGTTTTTAGAACGTCTACAGAAGGTGTGCATCTGGGAAAATTCGAAGAAGCTTCATGATGAGCTCAAGCAAATATTATAGTTCTTTAAAATCTTTGGTTCAAGGTAAGGGTCAGGGTAATTTCCTAACAGCTCCCCGAGAGTTACTTCAAGAGGAACACCAGGAACTTCTTCAGGAATACCTGCACCAGTTCCTCTGGTTGTTTCTTAAGGAGTTCCTTCACCAGTTCCCCAAAGACTCAATGCAGCGATGCCTCAAAGAGTATCTTCAGAAGATCTTCCATGAATACACCCGGAAATTTCTTTAGTAGTTAGTCCAACAATTTATCCGGCATTTTCTTCAAGTGATCCTCTGCGAGATTTTCGAAGGAATTTCTAGAGAAACTGATAAAGAATCTCTTGGATAAATTCCTGTGGGTAGTCTTGAAAGAATTCTTGGAAAAAATCTGGAGACTATTCAACTCTTAGGCTGCTTCTCTGAAGAATTGTAAGTTGGATCAAGGGTTGGACTTCGGGGACAAATTCTTTGATGATTTGTTGTGAGGGTTTCTGGGAGGAGCCTTTGTCGAGATTTGCAAAATTTCTACACGGAACATAAATGGATTCGATGATGAACCTGGGCGTGTTAGTGGAATACCTGTAAGTAAAAAAGAAAATCGGGTTAAGTACTGTTCCTTTTAATTCCACTAAGAATTTGCATCCTTTGACAGATACGTATTTCGACCTCAACTGTAAGGTTGTCTTCAGTGTCTTGTACTTGACAAGACACTGAAGACGAAGGAAAAGTACTTAACCCGATTTTCTTTGTTTACATAAATGGAGTCTCTAAAATAAACTTTAAAATGTGTATTTTTTTTTTTCATCAGAGGAGCTGGGAATCACTGATGGAACTCTACGAGGCATCTCGAAAGGAAACTTTCTGAACTGAAGTTCAACATGAGACTGTGTACGAATAACCTCCTGAATGTTGCATGAGGAATTTCACGAGAAATTCTGGTGAAATCCTGCAAGAGACTTCCGAGGGAATTCTTGGAGGAACTAATGGAGAATTCCTAAGAGGAGCTACTGTAGGAAAACTTAATGATCCCTGAACGAAATATTAGAAATAATCCGAAAGAAACTATGGAACCATGAGACAAACCATTAGGACAAACCAACGCGATGAACTCTAAGAAAATTTCCGGGAAATTTGCTGGAGGAAATCCTTGATGAAGGATTTTCAAAAATCTCAGAAGAAACTCCTGCAGAAATCTACACACTCAGTTGAGCTCGGCTAATTTTCATTCTTTTGCCGAGATCCGCACAGCCGAGCGCTCGGCAATCGCATTTTAACTGAGATATCAGCAAAAATTAAAGTTTATTCATAGCAGCACTCATGGGTGCCGCTACCATCAAACATCAAACGTCAAGCGTTTAGCCGAGATTTCAGCAAATGAACTTTAACCGAGATCCGCACAGCCGATCTCGGCATTCTGTTTTAAGTGTGTAGGAAACAGGCCAAGAAAAAATCAGGATTAACTGCAGTAGAAATCCCGGAAACACTTTTTTGCAGAATTCCGCGAAAATCTCGGGTGGAATTACCGGAAAGTAATTACAGAAAAATGTCTAAGAAAATTACTTGAAGAAACCCGGAGAAAAACTCTGGCAACGATTTCAAGAAAAGCTCTGGATGAAATTCCTGAAGAACGTCTGGAAGAATTCCCGTGATAAATAGTATAATGAACTGCGGAAAAATGTCAGAAAGAGACTCCTACGGAAATCCAGGGAGTTAATTCCTTAAGAAAAACTAGTTTTAAAATCTCAGGACAATCTCCAGAAGTAATTCCGTTTAACAATTTGTGGGAGAAATACTCCGTTTAACAATTTCTGGAGAAATACTGAAAAAAACGTTGAGGAATGAATATGAATGCTACAGCTTACAGAGAGAAATCGCGGTAGAAATCCAAAAAGGAACTACGAAGGGAAATCAAGGAAGTACGCTGAGGGATTTAGGATAGGTTTCCAACCAAATCCCCGAACGAATCTCAAAAGAGAATCCCAATCTCTGTAAGAATTCTTGAGATCACAGGATTACTTTAGAGTTAGCACAGTCGAGACCCGCTAGTTAGGAGTTATCTTTTATCATATCCGTATCTTTATGATTGCCACTGATTGATCCAAACATCTCTGGCAAATATTCTTTCTTGATGATGCATATGCTAAAACATCATCAACATACCGCCACTCCCGCTTGGAAAACTTTTTTTCTTTCTCAAAATGCTCTCAAGATTTGCCATAATATAAATAATTCGCTCAAAAAAAAAACACAATGGGTTACCCATTGGTGCGCCTTTTGTTTGTGAAAATTCCTTCGGAAACAAAAATAATTTTCTGGCATACAAAGTTCCTTCTTCAGTTGCTCAAAGATTTTCTGCGATAAAGTTCTTCTGAAGACGGAGTTCTTCTGGAAGGTTTTCAAAGGAATTCATGTAGAAACTTTTGGAGCAATTACTAAAGGAATTGTACAGAATCTCTTGGATAAATTTCTGCAGGAACTCTAGGAAGAATTCTTGGAGGAAATGCTGGAGATAATCCTAGAAGAACTTTTGGTATACTTTCTGGAAAACTCTGGGTTAAATGAAAGGTTTTTTTGGGGATTTGTTGAAGGGGTTTTCAGGAGGTTATTTTGTAGAGAACTGTTGAATGTCTAAATATAAATAGTTTATGAAGAAGGAACATTTTTTCATAGGAACTGCTGGAGGAATCCTGAAAAAAAAAAACATTAGGAAACTTTTTTTTCCTGGTGCAATCTCCGGAGGATCTCCTCCTGAGAACTCCTTCTAGAGAATTTCTAAATGAAGTTCTCGAAGTAGAGCTCCTGACAGTTTTCTGAACACAATACATATAAAATTTCTGGGAAAACTTTTCTAGGAATTCTTAGGAAATACTTGAGAAATTCCTTGATAAACTCTGAAAGAATTTATAAATAAAGCCATGAATGACTGAAAGATTACTTGAAGACATTTCTAGATGAACTCCTTAAAGAAATTTTTTTGAAAACTCCAGAGAGAATTCATTGATCGACTTCTGGAGAAACCTCTGAATAAATTCTATGAGAATTTGCTTGAAATCTTTTGCAGGAATCGGTTTTCTAGTGAGAATGTCAAAATGAATTATTTGAATAGACAAAAATGTTTAATTTGACGTTTTATTTACATGGTATAAAAATGAAATTATAAACTTTAAACGCACTCTTTCCAATCACATTTGTACTTTAATATGTGAATATTTTGCGGGATTTAATGTGTTATTTAGGGTACTATCAAAGTTAACGCAAATTTCAAAAAGTAAATCTAACTTTCATCGTAATGGACAGTAATATTACCTGGACCCAACAAGTAAACAGCGTGACACAGAAGGCGTTCAACATCTTGAGAACATTCAGGCGGTTCTCACCGGTTCTCTCCATTGCTACACGGCGGAAGCTTGTCCAGGCCGTGATCATGCCGGTTTTCACCTACGGGGACATAGTGTACCATCCCGGACTCTCTCAAGCACTGAAAGAACAGCTTCACCGATGTTTCAAATCTGCGGTGCGGTTCGTTTATGGTCTTCGACGCCGGGAAACAACAGCCACGGTTAGGAACAGTATTCTCGGGCATGATTTGCCCACTAACTACCATATTCGAACTTGCTGCTTCATGCGACAGGGGTACGACGGCAGCCTCCCGGAATACATCCAGGACCATCTGGTGCGTGGACAGCAGCAACGAACCAGGACGTTTGTTGTTCCAAGACACACGACAACGACCAAGAAAAGTGTGTTGATTGCCGGAGTTTCACTCTGGAATAGACTACCACTAGACGTAAAGCAGAAGCCAACCATCACAGCCTTCAAAAATGCAGTCAGAAGCTCAGACCGATACTAGATGCAGCTGTATTCTAAATAATGATTAGTCTTTTTCCTTAATTTAACTTCAAATTTGTTTATGTTACTTTTGATTCTAGTTTGTTAGTTTTATTTTGCTCCTCAAAAATGTTTCCTATGCCAGAATCCTTGACCTCATGTAAAGTAACAACTAAAAGGTTATCGTTTACAATAAAACAACAAATTACAAATTAAATTACTTTCATGAAAAAATATGAACCACCAAAAATTAAAACTTGGCCGATCTTTCAGTTAAAATTCGTAACTGAGATACTAGCACTAGTTTCACAAACAGAAATATAAATACCGTTTTAATCAGCTGTTTACGCTGTTAAGTGAATCCCTCTATTGAGAAACCTTGCAGAAACTAACTAAACCATTTTGTTTCGAAAGTTATAGTAAGTAAACTAGTTTTGATTCATACGAACATTCAAAATGTAAGGAATTCAAATTTTCACACGACCCTCGAAATGTACCGTTAATTTCTGACGCATTCCTCTTAATATTTAGGTCATGGATCGTAATAATTATCATGTTGTAGTTGTAGTCTTCGAGGCCATTCATCTGATAATTATTATATACGGAGCAACTTCAGTTTACCTAACAACACTGCACATCTTCAAACCTTCATAAAACTTTGATGTTGATCTCAAAAATCACTTCCTGCACCTGAAGAAACCGGATCACCACCACGAAGAATAAACATCCATCTTTTTCCTCCTTCACTTCACACTGAGTCGATTCCCCTCCCAGCAGCAGTCCGCCACCCTTTTCTTCACCTCCGCAGATCACCGGATGGCGGAGCACCGCAAAATTATTAACAACTAGAACACCACAAGCCAACACCATCAATCAATGGCCACTCGAAATCGTCCATTATTGGCAACGTCACTAGATCACCGAAAGGGAAAAAACGGAAAACCCCGTCCAGAAGAAAATCACGGAAAATTGCATAAAATCAATGGAAACATCGGACCACGACGCACACGAACACGAACACCTACTGAACTGACTGACTGACTACTGGCTGGCTGGCTGACGGACGGCACAGTGCACACATCGACTCGCTTCGCTACTAGACTGACTTTTCGCGATTTTCCATCTACCACCCGCACTCCGCGAACCACTACCTGGAACGAAACCAAAACACTCGCACAGCACACCTCACACGAAACGAAAGTGATGCACTTTTGCATCAGTCAGACGAGGAAAATCGCGGTTTGTTGACAGTTTCCACGCTCGAGCGTCGCGACGACGTTGACAGGGGGTTCGGCACTAGGCGTTTATGCCGACACGATTTTACCGAACGTTGATACGTGAGTTTTGAAGCCGCCCTTGGAGGTCGATCATGACAACAAAATTAAATTTCAAAATAAAAAAAAATCGATCGGCGTGCGTGTTTCCGTTTGTCTCAATTAAAATTGTTTTGCATTATTTGTTAAAAAATAATATATTTTAATTATAAATCTTGTGAAAATGTCCGATCTGTCCAACGATGATTACGACCTGTTGGTAAGTATGGAATTGTAAGAAATTTTCTTTTACAATTTGAAAGAACTGCGCATACCTACATTAGGATGACGAACTGAGCAGTGCGGTGACTCAGTTTGAATCCAACGTGACGGCGCTGGCGCAAGTGCTGGAATGTTACGGATCTGAGGTGACGGAGTTTGAACATCTGGACGAAGACATTCGCCGGTTGGAAGCCGCCGGTCGAATGCTTTGCGGTTCGGTGGACAAAGCCGTCCAACAGGTGGTGCCCGGAGTGCTGACGGGTAAGTAACAACTGTTGTGTTTTAAAGTAATACTGCCCTTCTAAGCATATCTGTCCCATGTAACAGTTCCTACATTAAATATCTTGTTTAGCTATAAAATAAGTAACTTTAATACAGCGTTGAAGGTATAATTGAGCACCATCTTTGAGACGAAGTTTCACATACAAATGAATCATTTTGTTGAATATTCACCATGTGATAGCTAGTCGGCAGTACAGTCACTATATACACAGTCTGGCGGACTGTCACTTTCGACCGGAGCCAATCGAGCATGACGTCACGGTGTAGCATTTATCTGTGTGGACACTATGACGTCATGCTCGATTGGCTCCGGTCGAAAGTGACAGTCCGCCAGACTGTGTATATAGTGACTGTAGTCGGCAGTGCCCAGTCAATGCTTTGACCAGCATGCTGCACTTTTTTTTTCTTTGGATTTGTCATTCAGACAGGCTAAGACCATAGTTGATCCATCTCACCAGCATGCTGCACTTCTGCTTGGACAGATTTGTTTGATACTTGACATTTTTGTTTGACGGCATGACTCTAAACTATTCCTGTATTGTTTGTGCTGAGTGGCAGCCCAGGTGTCAATCTGGAGCTTTACCCAACACTTCGATATTATTGGAATAGCTGGCTCAGGGCCAATGAAGTCATGTGATGCTCCAGTGCGAGCTAACTCATCAGCCAATTCATTTTCAGCGATAGAAAAATGATCAGGTACTCATACAAGGTGAACAGCGTTGGCTGAATTCAGCTCCTCGATTTGAATTCGACAAGCGATAACTATCTTCGACCTTGAGTTGGCCGAAGCAAGTGCTTTAATAGCAGCCTAGCTATCTGAACAGAAGTATACTGCCTCTCTTCGCATGTCAGTCCCTTGTTTTTCAAAGCGCACACCTTTTGCACTATAACTCCCAATTATTTTAAAAAAATTGTGTTCACTGCATGCATACCCTTTTCATGGCATATTGAGCTGTGAAATGAGGCGTGAAAGATAGGGTAGCGAACCACTTGGGCAGCGGCCGGTACTTTGGGCACTCTTCGCTATAACTCAGTTAATTCCAAATCAATTGACTTGAAATTTTGTACACGGCTAGATACTATCAGGGTGGCCACCGCACCGGGAAAAACGGGAAAACCGGGAAAAGGACGGGAATTCGGAACGACCGGGAAAAAAGCGGGAAAAAGTCGGGAATTTGGAATGATTACCGGGAAAACTGTTGTTGAGAGTAACTTGATGTGCATATTTGAATGTTTACACCTCATCGAAAATCTGCAAAATCAAAGCCAAACCAAAATACTCCTGGGATACTTCTACGAAATCCCAAGGAATTCGCCTGTGCAGTCACTTGGAATTTCCTTAAAACAGAACTTAAGATTCTTTAAGAAGTTTCTTCTGGAATTCCTCTAGGTTTTTGTACCGCTTGGTTATCTCTTGGAATTCGATGAGATTTTTTTGAGGAAAGATTTTCTTACATGTGAGATGTTTTCAAAAAAATATTTTTGGATTAACCCATTTCTTAAATTAATTCTAGTTTTTTTTTAATAGATAAGAAAATTATAACCACTCAACTGGGTTTTAATCAAGACAACCTATTGCAATTTATTCAAGAGTTCCTTTTAAGATTCATCAAGATTTTCCTTCCGCAATTGTAACAGAAGTTGTTTCAATCAAAATTTCCTACGGGAATTCTTCCCAGATTATTTTTTGAAATCCCTCCAGAATTTTTTTTCCTTTTCTTCCTGGAGCTTCCTCTGGGGTTTCTCTAAAATTTTCTTCTAGAATTCCTCCGAAAGCTTTTTTTAGAAATCAATCGGGAGTTCTTTCTGGGATTCTTTACAGAGTTTCTTCTGGTATTTCTCCAGGATGGATATCATTTTGTTACTCATCCATCTCTACGAGTTCTATACACGATTTCTGCAGGAGTGCCTTCTGAAACTTTGATTTTGAAAACTTCCAAGAGGTTTTGCTGAATTTTATCTTGATTTTATATTTGCTTTTGGAATTTATCCAGTGTTTCTTACTGCGTTTCCTTCAAGAGTTTTTCTTGGGCACCCTCCAGGAGTTTGTTCAAAGAAACCTCCAGGAGTTGCTTATGAAAGTTGCTTTTGGAGTTGCTCCATGAGTTAATTTTGGGCTTAATTCAGAAGCTCCCTCTGCAAATCACCCAGGAGTCTTTCTGGATGATCTCCCAAAATTTCTTACAAAAACTTTACGATAGCTATTTCTGGAAATACTCCAGAATCTTGAAAATCAAACTACTGCTGCGGGAGTTTTGTAATCGAGAACTCTTCCAAGAGTTCCTTGGGAAACCTTCTAGACATGTGGGAGATTCTTTTTGAAATCCTTCAGGAGTTCCAGGAGAAATCCCTAGATCGAATTCATGATCCCAGACCAAAAGTTCTATTCCCTAATTGCCAACAGACTGACTAAAATCCTAAATTCCCTAAAGGAACCTCTTCCAGAATAAATCCATTAACCCTCGAGCGATTGCGCTGTTGTGTTTTGTACAACACGTTGAAAAAATCTCGCTTTTTGTGTTCAGTATTAGTGGTGGCCAACCGCGCTAGTTATGGACGGTTAAGGAATCTAGAGGAATCCACAAAAGATATACAATGATATGAAATCTCGGACAAATCTTTGTAAGAATCTCCAGATGTAAGTTTTTGGGGGAATACTCAGTTGGACATCCTGGAGGAATCCCCGCAAACAACACCAATGAAGTTGCGTTAGGGCACCTACGCTAATGAATAAAATAAAAAAAAATGGTCCCCCCATGTCCCGGATAATCGAGTGCGACCTTTGCTGATTTTATATGCACATCTATTATAGATCTGACATAGTTAGCTACCACTTCTACACTTGTTTTTTTTAAGTACAAGAAAACAAGTAAAATAATGAGTGAGGGAAAGCTTAAATTATGCACTATTTGGAGCTGAATGAAAATATGTTGTAAGTAATTGTGTAGCATACGCCTTTTATGTCATCATTGGTAGTTACTTCCATTTTTTCCATAGATGCATTACGTCAAGAATAATATTAAACTATAAATATCTAGTACATAGTATTCACAGGATTGCAAGTGCATTTTTACTTGGTAGGATGCTTGTACCAGTTATCGCACCACCTAAGAAAAACTATTTCTACAAAAATAAGAAGAAGACCGACGAATGTAAACAATAAGTCAAATGATTGATTAGTTTTCATACTTTACAGGAAAAATATAAAAACGGAGCCAAAACTACTTTTAGTATTTATTACGGCGTTTGCCAATGATAGGAACCCTGTACCCTGTATGTGTTATGGACACATTTGTTAATTTGGGTTCCACTTCGCACTATTTACATGCATTCCTTATGGGATTTGCCATAACTGGTACACTATGGCGAAATAGGGTGCAAGGAGGCCGAAAAGTTAAGGAAAATGATTTATTTCTACCAGAATTTGAGCAAATTGTGAAGTTTGAATGATTGCAATCATCTTTTGTGATCGTGATCTGTTGTTCACGAAATTTTTCTTGTTGATTTATATCTTTGAAGGTTGAAAATCAACTATGGCGAATTTGAGGTACTATAGCCATAACTGGTACACTTAGCCTATATCATTCATATGATACAAAAATTGGGCGTACCTACTAAAAAAATGTGCATTTCAAAAACCGGGAAAATTTCAGAAATCGTACCGGGAAAACCGGGAAAAAGACGGGAATTTCAAAACTGATATTTAGTGGCCACCCTGTACTATACGTATCTCATCGCGATCCAAAAATTGTGTCAACTGGTTTAGAATTGGCTGAGTTATAGCAGAAAAGTGCCCAAAATAGGACCCCTGCCGAGATAGTTCCACTTCCCTAATGTTATCAGAATGCTATAATTCTGACGTTATGAGATGTTTTCGGATGTATTTATGTATATCGCATTTATCTGTACAGAACACTTTAATTTAATGTTTTCTACATAACACGTTTGTATCAAAATGTAATAAACATGTATTTAAACATTGTTTTGCTAATTAGCTAAAATTCTTAAGCTATTTGACAAAATTTGCTGATGTTATTAGATGTATTTGCATATATTTATGTATACAGTATTGTTCCGATTTTATCACGTCCCTTTCCAAAAATGCTTTTAAACATTCTACTAAATCCATACACATTATCAACGTTCTCAACGTTGCACAGCGCACCTTCAACATTCATCTTGAAGAAGATGGGAAACATTTGCTTTCAAATGTAACAGCAAATGAATGAAGAATAAATAAGGATTGACGCACGGAGGGCGTGATAAAATCGGAACATTACTGTATCATTTTCAAATGTCAAGAACATTTCGACCTGATGTTTTCTGTCGTTGAAGTCAGTGGGGTGACACAGCTGTCATACGCGGTATCGCCGCTCTCACCATCATCCGTTTTAGGTACGGACCGTTTTGGTACCCACTTTCTGGTCGGTTTACCCTAACTTGCTCCTGATTTTCGAGTGTTCGGCTCGTGTGTTGATAGTGCTTATTTCAGAAATTACACATTTCAAACGAAATTGTTGTTTTTTTTTATGATTTTTTCTTTTTCTTTATCACTTTGTACGATATTAAATATATGTTGCAGCGAAGCAGTGTTGATGTTTTAAGTGCATTTTTTACATGAACTAAGCAATCAAAACAAAAACATTGGACGACATATTGAATCGGATGCTGGGTTGCTGATTCTGGCCATTCGTCACCCCCACCCTGGTTGAAGTTGATTCTTAAGCATTCGTATTCAGTAGTCCGTCTAGAATAGGTATGTCAAATTAATGCATACAATTTGATCTTTCGTAACATTCGCTTCCGTGCCCCATAAGCCAGCTTACCTAGCACCATATGTGGCAACTCTTTAAGCGGCATATTGGAATCAGGCCGAGTGCGCTAAGAGTCGTTAGACCACTGATCTACACTGAAATAAATTTTGTTGTGGAAACTACCGATTCCATAGTGTAGTGACCACTAGAAGGTTAAACTCATAAGTAGTGAGTGTCTGTAGAGACATGAGAGTGAGTACAAAGAAAGTATGAATAAACCAGAACTGTTATGACTAGCAAGACGATAAGTCGTGTTTTACTATATTCCTCCTACCCGAACCTCAGAAATGGAACACGATTATGTGTACATTTTGGTGTACACAATAGTGGCGTACGAGGATAAAATTAGTTATTTTAGTGTAAAATGTGGACTTTGATGTTGATTGGCTTTGTTTGTTTCGCGTGCATTAAAATGTGAAAATTGTGAAATCTCGGCGTTGCATGTAATGAAGATGGTTGCATTGAAAAATTTCAGTTTTGTTTTGTGTGGCTATTTGGTGTTAATTTATGGTTCTGAGGCATTGTGTTGCTCATTATTTTTACCAGAACAAGTGTATTTAAAGCCATTTTATTTTGAGATTTTTTTTGTGTGTTGATTTGTAAACTAAAACTGTTTTTAGAGAACATTTTTATTCGCCATCTTATCTTGGCTTGGTTCTCGTTTTCACACATTTACAATGTAACTCACCATATGGCACTTTTTTTTAAACAGTGGTTATATTTGCTCATACTTGTATTTTTCTTTGAGTGCCTTTCTTGCAACTGAGTATGAGAGCGGTACGTTGTGGAAACAGGACCGTTTTGTAGAGTGGATCGAAATACGGACTCACATCAAGCAGCTTCACTCTATTGTTTCACTCAGCTGTTGGAAGAGTCAGAGTAAACAATTTCTGGTAGGCAGCAACAGAGAAATGCAGTATGCTTTGGAATGTACCGGCCGTCGAACATGGTTATTATGCTGCATCAGTTTTTTTTTGGGAATCCAGCGATCCTGATGCGCTTGAGAAGACAACGATAATCCCGATAATCCCTACAAGCGTGATACAATGCTCGGTGTTGCTGCAATCTGCCATGATGCTGTAGTTGTGAATTTTTGCCACCGCCGTTGAACCACCAGTTTTTTTTGTTTAATTTTGGGACAGCATTTGTGAGATTTTTAGTGTTTTGTGGCTGTCGTTTTGAGGTCCCAGGTTTTGAGAAGAATCATCAGTTAGGAATGTGTGCTTTTTGTTTTCCATTTGATGTTTTTGTATGTTTGGAGCGTGTTTATTTTGACGTAGGACTACGTTCATGTTCTTTTTTATTAGTAATTTTTCATCTGTTTTTATACTGAAATTTGTGTCAGAATCAAATTACTTGAACCGCCATTTACTTTGTGTTTTCCGGACTACATTTTAAGAAGTTTTTTTTTTGTTTTTGAATATTGCTTTCTAAATTCCCATTGTGATAGGAATGCTTGGAGTATAAACGCAAATTTCATTCTTGGAATAATTGTATAGGTATACATTTTTAGGGTGAAGAGCGTAACGTAGAGCAAAAGTAAAAATGCTAAATACAAAAAATGATTATTATTTTCAACGCGTTTTTTTTAGAAAGCCCATTCATTTTAGTCTTATTTGAAGATTTCTGAATTCGATGTTGTCGTTTTCCATCCAAAAATGGTGTCGAATAGAAAATGTGGATTAGGCCCAAAAGGGATCTCGAAAACAAAGTTTACTGATTTGAAAAATAGTTAGCTCAACAAAGGCTTGAACAAAAAAAAAAATCACCAAAGATTAGATAATACTGTAAATTATAAGTGTTGAAATTAAATTTAAGATAACAATTGTAACATTACATGACACTACTTAAGGGTGAAGGACTGTAGTGACCACTAGAAGGTTAAACTCATAAGTAGTGAGTGTCTGTAGAGACATGAGAGTGAGTACAAAGAAAGTATGAATAAACCAGAACTGTTATGACTAGCAAGACGATAAGTCGTGTTTTACTATATTCCTCCTACCCGAACCTCAGAAATGGAACACGATTATGTGTACATTTTGGTGTACACAATACATAGTAAAATTACTAACCGTACCTATGATTCTCAATCGACAACAAAATCTGTTAAGGTAACTGAAATATGCTTGAAATTACAATGCATTGTAGTAAATTCAACTAAAAGCGAGACTAAAAGCGTAGTCGTCTCAACAACAAAACATTGTTAATTTTTCCTGGACACGCATTTTACAACACAGTATGGTTAAAAATACAATGCTTATTTGTTGAATTAAGAATATTTTTGATAATGTCAACTGCACTGCTAGTTAAGTTGACAGTGTTGTAATGGAATTAACTGGAAATTGTTGCCGGTTGAGAATCATAGGTATTATTATTATTATTAATATTTATTTATGACACTTTACACTACGACAGTGCATTCGTGTCAGGTAATACAAAAAATTAATTACAATACTTTCTAATGAATTTATCCGTTCGTTTTGATCGCTTATTGCATTTAATTATTTACCCAAAAAAATGTGTCAAATGAAAGTTCAACTCGCCATGGAGCCTGCTCGTCCACTTGGACACGCTTAATACCGAGTCATGTGTGTCATCGATCATGACTCCGAGTTGCTTCAATGAGCGTTGGGAGTTGATCGCGCATCCGCCTGTGGTGACCACCGCATGTTGTTCGAACTTGCGGTTGTTCACCACCACCACCTCCGTCTTATGGTGTGCGAGCGCCAGCTGCCGAGACCTCATCCAATGCTAGATTATACCAATTGCATGCGCCGCTGTCAGTTCTACTTCCTTTATCGACTCGCCATATACCGTGAAGGCAATGTCATCGGCAAAGCCGCTCAGCTTTACGCCCGGTGGAAGTTTGAGTCTTAATACGCCATCGTACGCCGCGTGCCATAGGACCGGGCCCAAGATTGACCCTTGTGGTACTCCCGCGGTAATATTGCACCTTTTTTCGCCCTCCTTAGTGTCATAGATTAGCACCATATTCTGGAAGTAGCTCTCCAGTATCCAGAAAAAGCTATCCGGGACTCCTAGGTGGTGAATAGCGAATTCAATGGCCGCCCTGTAGGCCTCCCATCTTTCCGCTCTATCCTCATCGGGCAACTCTTTGCATCCTCCTCGTACCTCTTAGGCAGGATGCTTGGAGCTCCGCTCACCACCAGTATACTGGTTTCCGTCCATTTCTGGGTAACGAGCGCCTAGGCACGGCTTAGAGTTCTGACTAGATCTTCACTGGACTTTTCACACAACCTTCTTTTTTCCGACCGTAATAGGGTGGGGCGGGGCAAGATGGGTCACCTAAGGATGGATCACCAACACTTTGTAAATACAAATCGTATTGGTTTGTATTCGTCCGCTACTCTTTAATACACTAGTTAGCTATGCCAAAAGTCGATAAAAAGTTCATTAAATACAAAATATAACGTTAAACAAGCAGTTTTAAAAAGTAATCGATTTTGCGCCGTGAAAAAAGTGCGGGGCAAGATGGGTCACCTTTTAAGTAATTCACATTTTCTCAACGAAAAACGTCAAAATATAAGATTTGTTCCGCATTCATATATGCTCCATATCCATACTGAGTAAACAAGAGCTACTAGTAAACATTTTATAAATTTATTTGGAATATAAAAAAAACTTTACAATTTGAGTGATCCTAAGGCGACTTAAAAATCGATGTTTTCACTAAAAAATTATCATAACTTTATGTTATAATTTTGAGTGTTTATTCCGCTTGATTGGAGTCATTTATGACATAGTCTTGTAATAAAAAATAAATAATTTTTGAATGCTCCAAAAATACGTTCAAAATTGAAGGTGACCCATCTTGCCCCGCGGTTGTTTATATGGAGATTATATGGAATGTATCGCATAAGAAAAATGGCTAAAACCCATTTTATTTTTTATTTCCAATGAGAGTGAATAATTTTTCAATCAATGCCCCAAACTTTTGTATATTGATACTGGGCATCTAACAAAATTATTAACATAATCAAAAAATAAGTAATGCGCCCGAAAATGGCACTGACCCATCTTGCCCCGCCCCACCCTACAAGGGTCCTCTTTCCCTTGGTCCGGTTGGCCACCGTTCTTCTTAGGGTACGCCTCTTGGGGCGGGGTTTTGTGTCCCTTGTGCGTTTCGCAACCGAGTTGGCAGCGTGATTACTCGCGCTGACCGACCCTTTCTTCTTCTTTGTCTTTTCGCCCGCCTCTGCCGGACGCTTCTTGGGCCGCGTCTCCTCGGCAGGTTTCGACCATAAAGCTCGAACCGTAGGACGGTTTGACTATGACTCCGACGAGCTGCATCGTCACGTTGCCAGCAAAGAGGAAGCTGACTGTTTGGGTAGACGTACTTTGAGGCCACGCCACGGTTTTATGGGACGGAAGACAGCGCCGACATGAGCCCATCCGCCGTTTCAAGTCAGTGTCACCCGTCCTTACTAAGGGGATAGAATGTCGTTGCTACCAGCTGGCTTGTGCATAGTTTAAGCGTGTATCATGCCAGTTACCAATTACAAAGCGTGACCAGTATACCATAATCAGGAACTTACAGGTGTCGTTCCTGATGTGCCCGAGGCACTCCCAGCTGGGCTCAGTCACTTGGACTGTAGCATTTTGCATATGTCTGCAAAGATTGATCGTTGCTAATCTTTTAAGCTAAAGATACCAAAACTAGGCAAGGTGAAATTTATTTATTTGGGGGCATCCATTTAGTACGTCACGCTAAAAATAAGAATTTTCGACCCCACTCTCCCTTCGTACGGGTTTTTCCTATACTTGACACATTGCTTGTCACACTTTTCAGAACCCCCCTCCCCCCTCTAAGCGTGACGTTCTTTATGGATGCCCCCTTTATTTATTTAAGGCGGTGTCGATGGAAAAACGCCGAAGGCGAGGATACACGGAATACTCTGTGTAAATCGCATCAAACCAGATGTTCGGGCTTTGATTTGTATTTAATCAAATATTTGACCCTATGTACTGGCATGCTCCTGAATCATAGGCATTTATTTTTCAGAAATTGAAGCAAAAAATCAGCAGTTGGATCAGCTCCATGTGTCGAACAGAAATAACGAAGCAACGATAAAGGCTCAGAAGGAAAAAATCGCACAGCTAGAACAGGACCTTATGGCAGCCAAAGAGTAAGATTCAGCATTTCGTTACCTAGCCGTTTGTTTGTAACGTCTGAACGCAGACATCTTTCCAGCCAGGTCGTTGGTCAGTTCGAATCCGTCTCGTGGATTGGATCGATTATGGGCGCAATGCTGTGGAAATCTTGCAAGCAGCACGAAAGCGTAAAGGCGCTCATTGGGACGGACAGTTTGCGAGACTTTCTCGGGATGGCGAATTGCGTGCTGAGCTGCTTCCTCGCCCACCAGGGTGCCGTTGGAGAGGTGGCCCTGTCGTCCGATAGCGAGGATTACAAGTTTTTGGCTACAATTTGCGGATGTCTTACCAACTTGGCAGCGTTCCCGGAAGGGCGGGCATATTTGGCTGTCGAGACGGATGGGCTTCTGTTCGCTCACAATCTTCTGCTGGCGATGGAGCTGTTCCGGATGCCCGAGGGGAGACTGCTGAAACGGATGTCGCTGACCTTTGTGTTCAACATTTGTCTGGAAAATAACGGAGCCATGTTCGTTCTAGGGGATGAGAAGAGATTGGGAAGTGTCGTCCGCTGTTTGGACCAGGCGAATTCGCAGGACGTGCTGACCTTGGCCGTAAGCTTGTTGGTTCGGCTGATCAAATCTGTTCCAGAGTATAGAACGCGGGCGATGATTGCTTCGAAAATTCCGCGAAGTATCGTCAAGCAGACATCGGATTCCAATAACTCGGAGCTGAAGGAGACGGCATCCCATCTGCTGGAGCTGATCGAGTTCGATTGGATCAAGGCAGCGATGAATAATGGGAAGTGAGATGATGGAGGTGTGTGTTATATTTTTCTAATAGTAACCAAAGGTTAGTAAGATCATCTGCAGATAGTTTTAAGAGAAATAACGAACTTTTATTTATGCGTTTCGCATATGGGTGGAATCACGGCGTACTTGGCACACAAATCCGAATGTCCTTTCAGGACACCCTCCTTGATCTGGTGAAGAGTGAGCTTCTTACTGATGACTAGCTGCTTGCGCTTACCGATAATTTGGGGAAACAGCTTCAATGAGGAAGCGTAGCTAAAATTGGATAAAAAGAGTTAAAAACCTCGTAATAAATTTCCACTTCAACTTCTACGATACTCACTCTTTCAATTTGATAACCTGATGTTTGGAAAACTGTGGACTAAACACCAGATCGTACAGAGCGTTCCCAGACGCGTACTGTTTGATTGCAACCATGAACGCTTCGACGGGAATCTTTTCCATCGCTGCTTGACCGTCCGCCCCCAGGCCACTCTTTCCGGACTTCTTGTGCAGCCCAATCGGTTCCAGGATACCTTCCTCGTTGCTGCCCAGGGAGCCTCCGGACCAACCCTGCTTCTGCAGCATGCGGAAACCGATGTTCTCTTCGTCCAGCTGTTTGTCCTTGAAGTGACGTTTGCCGTCCTGCTCAACGGGAATCTTCCGGAACACGTTTCGTTTCGTGTGATATTCTTTTAGTCTCTGAAATGGAGAAGAACAGTCGTTTGATAATGTTGTGATTACCTTTCGATCTTCTGAACAATTTTGAGGAAGGCATCATCTTCATAGATGACCAAGATCATGAGATATTCAAGATGCTCAGTACAAATCCCTTAAACAATTTTTACAGTCCTAGAAAATGCTCCACAAAAACCCAGTGAAATTTCATCAAGATTTCCAAGATCATACTTCTTCTGTGTCTGCATACCAACTGTTTCAAAGTCTGCTTCTCAGCTTAGTGTTCTATGAACATTTTCATAGTTGTTAACAAAGAGCTATGGGCTGGAAACCAAACTCGATAATTTGGCACAAAGCATCAAACTCCTATGCCAAGCGTCCCCCTTAGTAGTTATATGTAAATGTTCATACTGACCTTCACGGAGTAGCAGTAGTACTGCAAAATCTCGCACAGCCGATCGCGCGCCTTCGAGTGGGCCTCCTGCTGGTCCCCTTCGGCACGGCAAATCTCCCGATCGTTTACCAGATAGCGGAACACCTTCATCCGATCGTCGTAATCAGGTTCAAGTAGCACTCCGGCCTGTTCGAAGCTTAGCTTCAACGAAATCTTGTCCTCGTTGTACATGTAGGCTATCACCGCCTTCAGTCGTTGCACGTCCCGTTTATCCAGGCCAGGATCGCTAACGATGCTGACCGGTTTCTCAGCGTCGGCTTTTACGAAATTCGGGTAACTGAACTGTTTCGTTTTGTTCGCTATGGGAGTTTCCGTCGCGGCGGGCTTCACGGTTTCAGTTTCCGGAACTTGCATCTCGCAATCCACCATCATCACATGGTTCTCTTCAACGGTGTTCTGTTGTTCCGTAGCAGCCAGTGGTGTACAGTTTTGGTCACTTTCGATCCAACCGTTTACAAACTGCCGAATGATTTTCCTTTTCCAGCCGGCGAAGCACGGTTGTTTCCGTTTTTTGATGGATTGCGCGCTCATTTTCTGGAACTTCAGGCCTATACCTACTGTATATTAAATGAATGGAACCCTGGAACTGGAACCACGATCTGATCTGCGGTGGGTGGTAGCTGTTGTTGTCCCGCCCACGGTGCCGAAGGAGCTGCGCGAACAACGTGCGAACGAAAGGTGTAAACAACGGGTCAGAGACTAGGAACGCATCTCGAACAATGTGGTGTCAACCTTCTTACTGACTGTCTGTTGTACCGACAAATGATGATTCGCATTCGAAGGTGTTCTACCGGTTCTATCGATAAGCTGAATAATGGTGTGTGAGCGTACTTTTTCTCCGGAAGAAAGGAAAACCTCACGGGGGTATGGGGACTGCAAGCTTCATGGGGAAGTTAATGCTTGGATGTTCCATAAGTGAAGTAACATGTATCGTCTGGCGATAATTTGGATGGAGTTTTTTGCGTTGTTCGCAAGTTTTGGTTATTATGACAAAAAAAGTTGAATAAAACTGCTTTTTTTTTCCTAGTTCGCAAGCGTTGTGGCTAGAGGGTAGTCCATATCATTGTAACTATGTAAAAAACGCATAATTTTCGATATTATTTAAAAGGCTACTACTCTAACTACAACTTATAGTACTACAATACTATAGCTATCAATTCAAAACATCGAACCCAGTGCGTTTAAAAAAACAGCATGGCCAGAAGACGAATTTCAAAATAATGTAGCAGAAGCGATGGGAGAGGAGAAGATATTCTACATTACTCGCTGATTTACTCTACGCCAAGTGTCTTGTAAGAAGTGAGCACGCATGATAACAAATAGAACGTAATCAATCGGTGCCGTAATTGCTTGTTGTCAATTATGATGAATTTGGGAGCGTGAGATTACATATGGCATTAACATCCTATATGTATCCATGCACGTACAAACCTATTTCCACGGCTATTTGGATCAGTCAAAGGATATTTCCGGTTGACTTTCGCGTTTACCGATGCAAGTAAATGCAAGAAAAGTATAAAAGCTGTAAGAAACTTATGAGATCTTCCAAACAAAAGAATATGATTAACTGTAAAATTTTTTTTCTACAAATGCGCAAATGACGCATCTTATGGCTTATCCAGATTATTTTCATGGACTGCACAAACTGTTTTGTGTAAAATAAGCATGGCAAAAAAATATGTAAATATTGTAATCTGTTATTTTGAACCTAATAAAGAAAATTGAAATACTTATCAATCAAAACGTGCATGGCCGTGAGAGGGCAAGAAGTGCAATTCTACGATGAAATATAAATGAATGTTCACTAGCGTGACCATATTTTCATTGTGTCAGTAAAAAAATCGTATCGGACACAGTCCTAAGTAATTTGGTTATGTGCACTTGGCACATTTGATTTAACCATTTTCTGTTGACCAAAAAAAATCAGCCTACAGCGTGTCCGGATGACCGCACCTTTGTGATTGTCTCTTAGCGACATTAATAAAAGAATAGTTCACAGCGTGTCCGGCTGACCGCACCCTTGTGATTGTCTCTTGGCGACAATTAAGAAAAGTCCACAGCGTGTCCGGATGACCGCACCTCAGTCCACAGCGTGTCCGGATGACCGCACGATAGTCCACAGCGTGTCCGGATGACCGCACTCTAGTAATTGTGTCACGGCGACAATAACAAAAGAATAGTCCACAGCGTGTCCGGATGACCGCACCCTAGTCTACAGCGTGTCCGGATGACCGCACACTTGTAATTGTCTCATGGCGACAATAACAAAATAATAGTCCACATCGCGTCCGGATGACCGCACCCTTGTAAATGTCTCATGGCGACAATAACAAAAGAATAGTCCACAGCGCGTCCGGATGACCGCACCCTTGTGATTGTCTCTTGGCGACAATAAAAAAAAAACGTCGACAGCGTGTCCGGATGACCGCACTATTGAAATTGTTTCTTGGCGACAGTAAAAAAAAAATAACAGCGCGTCCACAGACAAACAGACGTAACACTCTTCAAAACGGCTTGGCACATGCGTTTAATGATCAATTTAAATTTCATTTGATTTGCGCGATCGTTCCACCAGATGCGCTAGTGTTCGATCGCTTTGACGTTTGCCAGTGTACACGTTGCTGAATGATGCAAACGAAAACTACAGGCAATTTGTTTATAGTGTGCGTGTCAGCAAAACGTCAAATCGAAATCCATCATGGCCGACAGTGTCGCGCGCGGTTCTACCAACAGGTGGCAGTGTGCTCATGAAAATGACACCGGGCAAAAGTTTTTGATGAATTTTCTCTAAGAGTTACGTCTGTTTGTCTGTGGCGCGTCCGTATGACCACACCTTTGTTATTGCCTCTTGGCGGCAATTAAGAAAAAGTCCACAGCGTGTCCGGATGACCGCACCCTTGAAATTGTATCTTGGCGAAAAAAAGGGAATAGGCCCAAAGCGCGTCCGGATGACCGCACCCTTGAAATTGTCTCTTGGAGACAAGAAAAAAAAATGTCTCTTGACGACTGTAATAAAGTTTAAGACGTCCAGATGCTCGTGCATTAGCACTAAATAATGAAAGTGAAAGCAGTTTTCACTACATCTGGTTGTACATAACTTTGATTAAACAAGATTTTGTTGGAGAAAATTATAGCCTCGATACATACATTAGGAAATATGGTTTCACGGCGTATAAGATATTATCGCGTGTTCTGTTCAACAGACTGAGACCTTTTGAGGAGTTCTTTGTCGGCGAATTCCAGTCTGTTTTTCATGAGGGTCGATCAACGACAAATCGAGTGTTTAACCTGCGTTTGATCTTAGATAAATTTTGGGAGTACGCCTCGCAATTTCTACCTCGATTGTGATCTTAGAGGTCTAGCGTTCAAAGGAATGGTATTATCATCACAAGATCGCACATGCTTCTCGGCTTTGTGGACGATATTGATCTCATTGATATCGATCGTAGGAAAGTAGAGGAAGCTTATGCTCTTCTGAAGAGGGAGACAGTGAGAATATGCTTGACGACCAATTTTACCAAAACGAAGTGCATGATTTCGGGTAGAGACAGAATTAAGCCTGGTAGTGTTAGTACTGAGGGTGATGTGTTTGAAGTTATTGACTAATTTGTTTATCTTGCGTCGTATGAGAAAGACGTTTCCTGGGAAGCTAAAAGGCGTATTGCAGTTGAGAATAGCGTCTTTTACTCCAGTATCTCGAGTTGTATCAAGTCTGAAAAGAAGCAAATATTACGAAACGTACGAAAAAAAAGGTAGATTTCAGTGAGCTGAACACGTAGTGCGAATATCTATCATTACAGTAGAACATTGGAGTAGTTACTTTGTAACCTACAAGGTATAAAGGTAGGTAGGTCAGTGGCGTCAGTTTTGTGAATGCATAATGTCCCATGGTTAAATTTCCGATATTGTCAATAAGTCTTCTTCATTGAACGACTTATTGTTATAAGTACTACCCGTTCATTCGTTTGTCTGTATCGCTTGTTGGATTCCTATGGTTGATCCTAAATGCTACAGAAAACATACAAAAAAAAATTCTACGTAGTCATTCGAAATAAATGTTGTAGGGGAATGAATGTGAAACCAGAAATTATCTGATAACTTGTAATTCCCTCTTATAGAAATAGTACAATGCTTAGGTACTCTTGAACAGAAGGATTTGTCAATCAGGTTAGCGTATGTAATGTTGCAAATTCAAGTTAGAGTCAGCGAGTGCCAAGTTGAAAATTGTGCTCAAATAGTTCACACCTCTTCGTTAGTTCATTATTATTTTAAAAAAAAACTTTGGAACAATAATGCAATCCCATTATTGGCCATGGAAGGTGGCCAGTTTAAAAAAAAGAGCAATGTTTTCTTTGTGATTTTTTTTTATTTCTGAGAGGAGGGTGGATGTGTGACAGTAGATTCATGTTGGCATATTGAACCGTGGACAACAGCTCTCGGCACATCAACTGATCCTAGTAGGCATGGCCAATCTCAGCCACCCGCGTCGTCGTCACTCATAGTTAGGCTACCGATAAGCTGAATTATTGGCTTCTTTGGTGGTGTTGAGATAATTCCATATTCTGAATCTGCATGCGAAACTGAGTCGAAATCCAAATTTTCATGAATTTTGGAGCCCGGGAACCTATTCAAAAATCAATTTGAAGTTTGTATGGTAGCGATTTCTCGAATCACCCCTCGTCGCATTTTGTACTGGACGGAGCTGTCAAACAGTTGCCCAGCTGTCAAAAGGTGATTTCAAAAAATCTCTTCAAATTTGTTTTTAGGTACCAAAATAAAGTTCTAAAAATCTGAAAAAAAATCATAGTGGCTTAGAAAAAGGTGCTCTTTCATATAAAATCAAAAAATCAATACATTTTTTTGAATTTAAAAACCCAATTTGGCTTCTTTAATGTTGTTAAGATAGTTCGATATTCTGAATATGTATGTCAAACTGAGCCGAAATCTAAATTTTCATGAATTTTTATGTCCCGGAACCTATTTAAAAATAATTTTGAAGTTTGTATGGGAGTGATTTGTCGAATCACCCCTCGTCGCAGTTTGTACTGGGCGGAGCTGTCAAACAGTTGCCCAGCTGTCAAAAGGTGATTTCTAAAAATCTCTTTGAAATTGATTTTAGGTACCAAAACAAAGTTCTAAAAAGCTGAAAAAAAATCATAGTGACTCAGGAAAAGGTGCTTTTTTCGCCGAGTTTTTCGCATAAAATCAAAAAATCAATACATTTTTTTTTAATTTAAAAACCTAATTTCGAACGATTGCCGTGGATAACTGACACTGAGGAAGATTACAAGTGGTAGTCGAAATACACGTATCTGTCATAAGGATAAGCAAAAGAGGGCGGAACAATCCTTTAAATGGTATTACATTACATTAACTGATTACACTTATTCGAATAACACTTTAATTTTCAGATAACAAAATGGTAAGAATGTTCTATCATATAACAATCACACATATCATATCATATATGTATTGGGAAAGGGAGAACCATCAGGGCACTCGATTGAAACGATTTAAACAGGAGCCTGGGATTGCCTCCTCCTTATTGTTAACATTTCGTGGATTGAGAGCGGTTTTCTTATACTTAATCATTTATTTTAGGCTCATGCGCCAACAGGCATAACGGAGCCGAATTCGATTAAAACTAAAGATCAAGTTTACCCAACATATCTCTAATGTCTTCCTTTTCTGGTTTCCCTCGTGCCCTAAAAATGCACATAAATTGGATCTGGCAATACCGTATTCAGGGCATTCCCACACAACATGGTTGATATCTTAATAGCCTGCACCACAGCAACAACGATTGCTATTTGTGAGCCCTATTCGATAGAAATGCGAGCCTAGAGAGTAGTGATTGCGGGACATAAGTCGACACATTATCTTGATAAAATCTCAACCCATATCCAACCCCTTGAACCACGCCGTCTTCGATACCTGTGGGGGAATTGAATGTAACCACCTGACCAACACTCCTGCATCCCATTTTTGTTGCCAACTGACCAAGGCATGCTGACGAGCAATCGAAAAAAAATCATTGAAGACGTCATAAATATCGCCTTCTATAGTGCTCACCTTGGCGAGTGTGTCCGCTTTCTCATTGCCCGGGATCGAGCAATGCGAAGGGACCCAAACCAAGGTGATATTATATGCTTGATTCAGTAGAGCACTCAGAAATGATCGTATTTCGCTTAGGAAATACGTGGAGTGCTTTACCGAGCTCATTGAGCGAATAGCCTCAATTGAACTGAGGCAATCCGTGAATATGAAGTATTGATCAGACGGAAGAGAGGCGATTCGCTCTAATGCGTAGTGTATAGTCGCCAATTGAAAGCGGGTTCTTCGACCCCATCTATTGGGACAGGGTGTCTACTCGATTGCGAAATAAAATTCCCAGATTTTTCCAGGTCGTAGAAAATAATTCCAGGTTCACATAATAATTACTCCAGTAACTTAAACGAACCATCAAATTTGCCATATACAAATCAGATGAAAATTTGCTGAATTTTGTAAGAAAAAATCTGTAGCGGCATTACTAGATTTATTTCAGATTAAACTTCTGGCAAAAATGGAGCAGTTCCAAAAAAAAAAATCGGTGGATTTCCTAGATAAGTCATTATGTATTCCATATAAAAATTGGTGCAAATGTCTATTTAAGGACAACTTTCTTGAATTCCCAATTCAACCTTGCACCAGAAATCTAGATGAACAATAATTATTATTCTAGAATTATTCTCAAGAAAAAAAAAACTTGCAACGAAAGTGCAATTTTTTATTTTATTCTTGTTCACTTGTAAAAAGCCTTAGGTTTAGGTTCTTAAATTATTTGTCAATCAATAGGAAATTTTTAGATTTTTTTTTGTAGTTCATTGCGATGTGGGTGAGAGTCTTAAAAAAATGTCGGCAAAAATTATGCTTAATTATGCTTGGGTTGCCTTTGTTTTGTCCTATTAATTTTCACAAAAGGAAAATTTGTGAGGCAAAAAACTTAAAAAATCTAAGTTAAAATATTGAGATTTTTTTTGCATTTTGACATGGAACTATGTGCAAAACTCAGTAGGCAAGACAAAGTTTGCTTTTGCTGGTTTTGTATAAATTTTTGATGGTGCAAGATGAGAATGTCTTGTAGAAACATAAAAATTTTAAAAGTAAATAAGTAGGTCAATAACTTTTTGCAATTGCCATTTCAAAAGAAACTGTCGACTTTTAAGAAAACAATCCTAGGGGCAAGACACTGTGCAAACGAGAGCAACTCTAACTCTGAGAAATTCGGTCTAACTATTTTTATCGATGATCGACAAAATTTGTTAAAACATCCCCAAAACTGCAATTTTCATTCAGCACACGCAACACTTTGCAGTTTGACATTGGTTCAAGATCACACTTTGGTATAAATGAGAGAAAATCCCTGAGAAAATCTGAGGAAATGTGAGGAATCTTGAACAACACTTCGAATACAGATTGTTTCTTGTTAGATCTGGCTTGCCCCTAGAAACAATCATTGAAAAGCCTGATTCCAAAATTATTCGAAAAGTCCTAGGCCTAGTGGTTAAGGCTATGGATCACTAATCCAAAGACGGCGGGTTCGGTTCTCGTTCCGGTCGGGAAAATTTTCTTGATTACCTGGGCATAGTGTATCATAGTCCTTGCCAGTCACAATACACTGAAGTTTTTTTTTTACGAAGGTAATGGTCCCGCGTAAAAAAACCGCGTTATTTCAAGACCCGTCGTAAAAAAAAACCGCGTTATTTCAAGACCCGTCGTAAAAAAACCGCGTTATTTCAAAAAAACGTCGTAAAAAAAGTCAAGTCACGTTAGATGTGGTGCTGACTATTTTACGCGTGTTTTTGAAAAAACGTGAATTTTTTTACGACGGTTTTTGAAATAACGCGGTTTTTTTTACGACGGGTCTTGAAATAACGCGGTTTTTTTTAGGACGGACCGCGTAAAAAAAACCGCGTAAAAAAAAACTTCAGTGTATACAAATTCATGCAATGAAAAGCAAAGAAAGCCCTTCAATTAACAACTGTGGAAACGCTCAAAGAACACTAAGTTGAAGAGAGGCAGGCCAAGTTCCAGTGGGAACTTTGAGCCATAAATAAGATAGAGAAATTTCTTAAAACTGTAATAACGAGCAAAGGCGCAGATACAAAGTGGACAATGGGAAACGGAGTAGTGTGATCTAAAACAAAACACATGTTGTCTGGTTTGCAGTCGTAGATCAACTGTCTAATTTATTTCGATAGAGTATGCGACTGGTTACTCATACTTCACTCATCTGAATGTACGATCAGGAGTGCGTTCATAGTCAGTACAGTACAACAAAAACAAAAAACACTAGTATTCTAAATTCCATCAATCTATATTTCTACAAATATTTTCTGAAAAAAAACCTTTAAATTTCTAAAAAAAAATCTCTCTTTGGGTATGCATCGAAAGAATCTTTTATAAGTTACACAAGCAATTAAATCATTTTTAAGGAGTGTCACCAAAAGCTAGGCTTACTTTTTTTTGGATAATTCGACTCCCTCCTATCATCATTATTACTTATTATATTTATTTGAATTTGTTTAAAGCAATTTTGCTATATTCTGGTAGAGATATGTTAAGATTTCCGTCAGATATTTTTCCGGAACTTCTGGATCTGCATTCGGATCCTTTAGAAATGTTTGAGTACTGTCTAAAATTTTCGGCAGATTTTTTATCACTGGCTTCTGATTTCAATTACTATATATATTGAGATTTTTTCTAGGTACTTCAGAGAACGTCTTTATGCACTTACAGGGGATACACAAAATGATCGGGACAGGCAAAATTTTCACTTTACAAAAAATGTTCAACTAGCTGTAACTTTTCGAAAAGTGCATCGAATATTCTCAAATTTTTACTGTAAGTTCTTCAACTAGTTGTGTATCAGTGGACAAAATTTGGAAAAGATCGGACAATTCTTCACGAAGTAGTAGACACCCTGTTGGGAATATTCTGCCAATCGAGGGCTTGATTTTGCAGTTGTTCGTGAGAACTTTCTTTTGAAAGGAGATTTTTTCGCCCTGACGCGGGTTTCGCGCAAGTGTCTCTGCTAGCAGTGCTTGTATAGCAATGCAATGTCCTGGACCGATCGGGAATCGAACGCGTCACCCTAAGTGTAGTCACACCATTTACAGCTGGGGCTATATGGGCCCAAGAAGTGGTCTAGAATCTACAGGGGATGGTCAAAATGTTTGGGATAGGCAACTTTTTTTCTCTCACGAAAAAGTTCATCTTGCTATAACTTTTCATAGAGCATAAAAAAATCTCAAATTTTGACTGTTTGTCAACCTATTATATGTGCATCTATGGTACAAATTTGGGCTCGATTGATTAATGCTTCACAAAGTTAGAACCGTTTGGGTAAAACACTATTTTTAAGACAACTCATTTTTGAGCTGTCATATCTAAGAAACCAGTGAACCGAATTGAATGAAATTTTGAACGTACACTAACACTATGTAAATGCTTCACAAACTTTTAAAACATGGGTACTTTTTGAACGTTGAAAAAAGTAATCATGGATTGATATTTTTTATATTTTTTTCAATAAAATGTATTTTTTTTACATCAATGTCAATAAACTTTAGTGGTGATATTCAAAGATTTTCCACTTTCGTTCTCAAGTTAACTCTAATTAGATATATTAGAGCCTATTACGATTGAAAGAAGAACACATTTAGTAATTTTTGTGTGGTATTGCAAATTTGACTTATTTTCCTCTATATGGGTAAAATTTTCAACCCGGTGTAACTTAATTCGCCGTGAGAAAATATTGCATTTTATAACGTCGTATTAAGTATCCATATATTGTTGATAAACGTTAAAAAATTCATTCAATTCGGTTCACTGGTTTCTGAGATATGACAGTTCAAAAACTAGTTGTCTCAATAATAATGTTTTACCCGAACGGTTCTTACTTCGCGAAAAATTATTCAATCGAGCCCAAATTTGTACCATAGATGCACACATAATAGGTTGACAGTCAAAATTTGAGATTTTTTGATGCACTCTATGAAAAGTTACACTATGTTGAATTTTTTTGTTGGAGAAAAAAAGTTGCCTATCCCAAACATTTTGGCCATCCCCTGTAGACATTCTTCTCGATTTATTAAGTTTTTTGCTTGTATGAGAACCAAACTATTTCAAAGTGTAATATTTATCTAAGTATTTGCTCCCATAGACCGTTACGTGGGATGGCCCCTAGACAAAAGCTGAAAAATGTGATATAGAAAACTTACGACTCTTGGAAATTGTGGAATATCCTAGTTTTATTGAGATAAACCTTAACATATAACTTACACTTAATAATCTGCCGCCGTGTTGGACAGATAGTCTCTCCGTCCGATGTTCGACGCCTGCTTGCTCTGGATCGCCTCCAGCTTGGGACACTCGGTAATCCGATGGCCAAGACCACCGCAGTAGCTGCACCCGTCTCCCAGGTCGGCGTACTTCTCCGTCTCGGAGCACAACTCGCCCAAGAATGGGGGGACCTTTTGTTTGGCCTCTATCAGCAGGTGCTTCAAATCCAGAAGGACAAACTGTTCGGTTGCTTTGTTGATGAAGGTGGTGGCCAGACCTTTAGATCCTGATCGACCGGTACGACCGATCCGATGGACGTAGTTTTCGATGTCATCCGGCATGTCGTAGTTGATTACGTGCTGGACGTCCGGGAAGTCGAGACCTTTGGAGGCTACATCGGTGGCCACGAGGACATCCTTTTCCTGATTCCGGAATCCCTCCACGGAACGGTATCGCTCTTCCTGGTCTTTGCCACCGTGAATAGCCACGGCTTCAACGCCTTTCAGGAGAAGATACTCGTGGATGGCGTCTACGTCCTGCTTCTTCTCGGCGAATATCAATACTGGGGGAGGCGTTTTCTGTAGACAATCCAGAAGGTAGACGACCTTAGCTTCCTGTTTGACGTACTCCACGTCCTGGGTAACGTTCATGGAAGCTGCTCCAGCACGACCCACGTTGATCGTTACTGGTTTGACCAGAGCGGATTTGGCAAAGTTCTGGATTTTCTTGGGCATAGTGGCGGAGAAGAGCAGCGTTTGTCTCTGACCTTTAAAGTATGAGAAAATAGTACGAATGTCCTCCTCGAATCCGGCGTCGATCATCCGATCAGCCTCATCCATGCAAAGATATCGACAGACGTCCAGTTTGAGCAGCTTCTTGTCCAGCATATCCATCAGACGACCCGGAGTGGCCACCATAATGTGACATCCCTGTTGAATGATCGCCAGCGCCTCATTCACAGGAACGCCTCCTATGGCCAACGCAGACCGTATCTCCGGCATTCCGGACATCCGCAAGTGCTGACAGTAGTACTGAATAATATCATACGTCTGTTTGGCCAACTCCCGCGAGGGACAAATGATCAACCCGTAAGGACCTTCCTTGCTGATGAACGGCAGTCGGAGTTCCTGCTCCAACGAAAACATGATGATCGGCAGCACAAAGACCAGCGTTTTACCCGAACCGGTGAATGCAATTCCGATTAAGTCTCTTCCCGATAGCACCGCGGGAATCCCCTGCACCTGAATGGGCGACGGCTTCCGGATGTTGCGCTTCTCGAGTGCCGCCAGAATCACCTTGGGGAACTTCATCTCCCGGAAGGAACAAATCGGCGGCGGCACGTTCTCTCCGTCGACCAATATCCGCATCTTCTCGCGAACTCTTTCGTGCGATGCATCCGTCCGGGACAGGATGTACCGGGGAGCCTTCCAGCTGGTTTTGATCGGATCCTCGTACTGGATGCCTTTGGCCAATTCAGCCACACCCATGAGGGCCTTCTTTTCCGCCACGCTTTCGAGAATTTTCTCTTCCTGGAAGAAAAACAAAGGTAAAGTTAATAATCAATTTACCTACAATAAATTACCTAAAGAACCAGTTTCTGGATTGTATTAAATTACTTACCTCCTTCAGTTGCTTCTCGACGGCGCTGATCTTTTTCGCCTCGGCAATCTTCTTCAGCTCGGTGTGCTGATCCAACAAGCTGATGTTAAACTTCCGGCCCCATGCTTCCTCGGCATTCTCCTCGTCGTGTTCGTTCTCGCTGGAGGATTTCCCCACGTTGGAAGCCTCCGCCGTTAACTGCACTATCCGACCCAATTTGAGCAGCTGTTGCTTCTTGCGTTCCTTCACCGGCACATAGGGAACGTACTTATCGTCATCCTCGCCATGGTCACTGGCATCGGAGTCCTTTTCTTCGCGGCGGTAGCGCTTGACCGGAGGCGCGTTTGCGGACATTATTTTACACTGTTTTATCCTGCCACTTTTTTATTATAATTTATTATAATAACTTTTTAAAACGATTGCCAACAACCCGCGAGTAAAAATTGCGACTTTGTTTATTTTGATTTTAAGTGACAGATCACGATCAAAACTTAACGAAAGCGGGATTCTTCACATTAGGCTGAATTTACAAAAGGCTGAATTTAAACGAGCTTCTGCTTACTAGATGTGCAACTCAAATGTATTGGCTTGTATTGATTTTTGTGGTTTAAGGACAGACTTATTAGACCTACTCACGGTTTTGAGGGCACAAATCTCTTCGTAAACAAAACCAGCGCACCTGAGCTTCTTATTTTAAGTTTATTACAAGTGAGCAAGAACAGAATAATTGAATGCATTGGTGTTTGAAGCTTGCTTCTTGAGATTTGTGCGTCCAAAGTTCTGATGCACTGTTGAAGCGGGATCTCAAGACGTTTGTCCTTAAATACATTTTCCGTCTTGTCTGTAAAGACTACCTATTCGAACAGGTAGAAAAGCACTCGTCTGTGGTGGATACCTAATCCATCTAATCTTTGGGTAGAATGCGGTAAAATAAGAGGTAAATTATGTGAAACGAAAACCGAGTAAGACAGAAAAAGCCGAACTGGGTTTTGAAATTTAGAATAATGTATTTATTTTATGTATATGAAAGAGCACCTTTTTCTGAACCACTATTGACCAATCCAAATTCCTGTGTGGTAGTGGTTTGTGTTAAGATTTCCCGTGTTATTCTATCTGTAAGAACTTTGTAAACATCTTTTGTTCTCACGTATATGTATAGGCTTGCAGTAGGTTTCGTGAGACTTTTTTTGGACAACTCAATGATTTTTTTTTTTAGATTTTGAGTACTTTATTTTGATACCTTATATTAATTAGAGCACCTTTACCGGTGCGCGACTAAACTAAATTACATAGCGCAGTATCATAGCGCTATACCTTATCGGGGGCTACTAACCGGGCTAGTAAAATAGCAGCGAGGCTTTCGGGAAACATCGGGCGCACAAATTTAGGTGCCCGATAGTTGCGCGGGAAACGATTGCTATTTCATATATGTCAAAAGTGCTGTATTGTTTTTATTTGTTTGTTTCGAACAAAACGCACCAGTGGTAAGCAACAAATTTTATAAACACTTGCAGTTAGATAAAATCTGCTGCGAATATCACAAGCGGAAATGTCCAGGAGTACCCGTCTCAGCGTTCGGGTGAGAGAAGTGCTGGAAGAATCAAAAGAAAATATCACTCCCAAACGGAAGGGACAGCCTCTACGAAGGAAGCATGACACCACAATAGAGGAGGAGGGGTGGAAGCACAAACGAAGATAAATTCGTCTGTTGTGGAAGCCTCCTCGTTAAAGCGGGTCAGAGTACGACCACCGAAAGAATCACCGGAGGAGAAGCCGGAAGAAATGAGTGTCACTTCTGTGGGATGTCTCCCGGGGCGTGAGCGAGAAACGGAAAATCTCGCTCTGCACGTCGAGGGGATTTCGGTGAATAATGGTTCAGGAACTGTGTAGATCACTGGTCCACCCGGACAAGGATTCCTACGGGGTTTCCTCCAGGAATTCCTCCAGAAATTCCTCCGAGGATTCCTCCGGGGATTCCTCCAGGAATTCATCCACGAATTCCTTCGGCAATTCCTCCGGGAATTCCTCCGGCAATTCCTCCGGCAATTCCTCCGGCAATTCCTCCGGCAATTCCTCCGGCAATTCCTCCGGGAATTCCTCCGGGAATTCCTCCAGGAATTCCTCCGGGAATTCCTCCAGGAATTCCTCCGGGAATTCCTCCAGGAATTCCTCCGGGAATTCCTCCAGCAATTCCTCCGGGAAATCTCCAGGAATTCCTCCGGGAATTCTCCAATTCCTCCGGGAATTCCTCCAGGAATTCCTGGAGAAACTCCTAATGTAATTCCTGGAGAAATTCTTGGAAAAATTCCCGGAGGAGTCCTCGGAGGAATTCCAGGAAGAATCCTCGGAGGAATCCTCAGTGAAATTCCTGGAGGAATCCTCGGAGGAATTCCCGGAGGAATTACTCGGAGGAAATCCCGGAGGTATTCCTGGAGGAATTCCCGGAGGTATTCCTGGAGGAATTCCCGGAGGTATTCCTGGAGAAATTCCCGGAGGTATTCCTGGACGAATCTCCGGAGGAATTCCCGGTGGAAATCCTAGAGGAATCCTCGGAGGAATTCCCGGAGGAGTCCTCGGAGGAATTCCCGGAGGAATCCTCGGAGGAATTCCCGGAGGAATCCTCGGAGGAATCCTTAGAGGAATTCCCGGAGGAAACCTCGGAGGAATTCCTGAAGGAATTCTCGGAGAAATTCCTAGAGGAATTCCCGGAAGAATTCCTGGAGCAATTCCCGGAGGAATTGGGTTGTTTAGTGAGTAAAATATTGCTATTTTCTTTTAGCCCAATCGTAAGAGTTCATTTTTCTGAGTATAACAAGATTTTATTGGATTCCAATACCTTTGTTTGGATGGTTAAATCAACAAAACAGTTTTAATTTTCGTGGATAGAATGACAGTTCTATCGATAAAATGACAGTTCGACCCGAACAAAAAAGTTTCCCCATAAAAACTTTAAATGCATTTTAAAAATAGTTCCCGGACTTCAAAATTATGAAATTTTGGATTTCGACTAATTTTTGGGCGCAGAATCTGATGATGAAATAATCTGGATACCCCTAAAGAACCCAATTCTCGGAGGAATCCTCGGCGGACTTCCCGGAGGAATCCTCGGAGATATTCCCGGAGGAATCCTCGGAGGAATTCCCGGAGGAATTCCCGGAGGAATCCTCGGAGGAATTCCCGGAGGAATCCTCGGAGGAATTCCCGGAGGAATCCTTGGAGGAATTCCCGGAGGAATCCTCGGAGGAATTCCCGGAGGAATCCTCGGAGGAATTCCCGGAGGAATCCTCGGAGGAATTCCCGGAGGAATCCTCGGAGGAATTCCCGGAGGAATCCTCGGAGGAATTCCCGGATGAATCCTTGGAGGAATTCCCAGAGGAATCTTCGGAGGAATTCCCGGGGGAATCCTCGGAGGAATTCCCGGGGGAATCCTCGGAGGAATTCCCGGGGGAATCCTCGGAGGAATTCCCGGGGGAATCCTCGGAGGAATTCCCGGGGGAATCCTCGGAGGAATTCCCGGGGGAATCCTCGGAGGAATGCCCGGGGGAATCCTCGGAGGAATTCCCGGGGGAATCCTCGGAGGAATTCCCGGGGGAATCCTCGGAGGAATTCCCGGGGGAATCCTCGGAGGAATTCCCGGGGGAATCCTCGGAGGAATTCCCGGGGGAATCCTCGGAGGAATTCCCGGAGGAATCCTCGGAGGATTTCCTGGAGGAATTCTCGGAGGAATTCCTGGAGGAATCCTCGGAGGAATTCCCGGAGGAATCCTCGGAGGAATTCCCGGAGGAATCCTCGGAGGAATTCCCGGAGGAATCCTCGGAGGAATTCCCGGAGGAATCCTCGGAGGAATTCCCGGAGGAATCCTCGGAGGAATTCCCGGAGGAATCCTCGGAGGAATTCCCGGAGGAATTCTCGGAGGAATTCCCGGAGGAATCCTCGGAGGAATTCCCGGAGGAATCCTCGGAGGAATTCCCGGAGGAATCCTCGGAGGAATTCCCGGAGGAATCCTCGGAGGAATTCCCGGAGGAATCCTCGGAGGAATTCCCGGAGGAATCCTCGGAGGAATTCCCGGAGGAATCCTCGGAGGAATTGCCGGAGGAATCCTCGGAGGAATTGCCGGAGGAATCCTCGAAGGAATTCCCGGATGAATCCTCGGAGGAATTCCCGGAGGAATCCTCGGAGGAATTCCCGGAGGAATCCCCGGAGGAATTCCCGGAGGAATCCTCGGAGGAATTCCCGGAGGAATCCTCGGAGGAATTCCCGGAGGAATCCTCGGAGGAATTCCCGGAGGAATCCTCGAAGGAATTCCCGGAGGAATCCTCGGAGGAATTCCTGGTAGAAACCCTGGAGAAATTTCTGAATGAATCCCCGGAGGAACTTTTGGAGGAAACCCAGGAGAAATCCCAGAAAGAATGAGAAGTCCCAGTAGAAATTTTAGGTAAAATCCCGGAAGAGATTCCTGGGGAAATCTTAGTACGTATTGCTCGAGGATACTCAGTAAAAATTCATGCTAGTATATCAGTGGGAATTCATGGGGAATCCCAGAAGATATTCTTCCAAAATAGGTTTCCAAAATATTTTGTTTATACCGCAACAGTATTTGGCAACGACCGGTACGCAATCCGGTAAGTAGCGACCGGTGTGGAAATGAGTAACTAAACTAAAATGACAACTCTGTGGGCAATCATTTTACTCACCCAGATAGTAGCCCCCGGTAAACTTGCTCTAACGAGTTTTTTTTTTAATCTCGCGTTACATTTGAAAAGGGCCTATCCCTAAAATGTAAACAAATCGATTTTGATACCTTTCCATAGCACCCCCCAACAGCAACATACTGTGCAAACATCACCCGCCTAACCGTTAATCTTATCAGAATAAACCCCACCTTCAAAACGGCCCATCATTGCTTTTTTTCCCAATCATTCATTAGCCCGTGCTCCAAACGGGTCAGTAACGGTAAAATTTTGTTTTCATTTGTTGGTCCTCTCGTTTAAAGGATCGACAACCGAAAATTTTCCGAACGGCTCTCGGCCTGAGCGCCGAGAGAGAGAATTCTCTCTTTCAAAAGCAGCCAAGCCTTGATACGATGTCAACAACGGACTCACACGGGGGACCAATCCACGCTAAGAAAATTTTAGCAAAACTCATAATAAGGCCTACACCGGGTGAATTTTTTCAAATTAGCTTAACATGTTTATCTATAATTTTTCAAACTTTTTTGATAATTTTTAATGCAAACTTGATTATTGAAGCATAGATAAATCTATTCTTGTGTCATTAAAACGAAAAGCATGTTGAAAAATCCGAAAACTGTGAAATAGGTGAAATACGAATAGGAAATGTGATGGAAAATCAGGCCAAACATTTCAATAGGTTCTATCTGCATTTCAGAGGCTCTCTTTGTTCACTTTCTCTTTCAACTATTCCAATGTAATGGTACACTTTTCAACTATTTCTGCAGTATTTACAAATTAAAAGACGATTGTTTTGACCATCGTTCAATGCAAGGAGACAATCATAATACAAATAAACAGCTGAGATATTAACAAAAGAGAGGGAAACCAAAGAGAGCCCCTCTTCTGCAGATATATCTATATCCTATATCCTATAGGACCTTTAGACATGTTCGGCCTGAAATGTTTGCATCGATTTTTCTCAATGTTTACGTTCTGGGGATAGGCCCTTTTCAAATGTAACGCGAGAAATCACCTTTTGACAGCTGGGCATCTACTTAACAGCTCCACCGCTCCACCCAGTACAAAATGCGACGAGGAGTGATTCGACAAATCCACGCCAATGACACCCCGCATAGGAAAATACAGTTTGCCTTAGACTCCAAACAGTGAAACTCCTCTAACTGGCAAGGTTACATTTTCTCAAATTGTTGCATATCAGTTCAACAACGTGAACCCAAGCTTTTTGTAATATCAAAAACAGCATAAACAACCTAAAGCAAATTGGAGCAATATATTGTAGTGTTCAAATAATGTTGAATAATATTAGAATGAAACATTTCAATGAACAGTTGAAATATGCCTTCACATTATGCCAAACGGTTTGTTTGGATATTTGGGTTTCACACTCACAAACGCACATTTTACTTTAGATTACTTTTATCTAACAGTTTGACAAACAGTAGAATGCATTGGTGTTGGTTTCCCGATTCTCGATCGCATCGAAAATCCAAGTGTCAACTTGGTCGCAATTCTGCTTTGCATTTTTGTTATTTAAAGCCTGCAGGAGTTCCATCCGAAATAAAAGGCCAGCAAGGATCCCATCGTAGGGGACTTTTTGCGATGTAAGTATATGGGAGTTTGTAGGTTGCTGTTTATATCAATAACTCGCTAATTTCTTCTACTAGATCATGACCGTGCCGGATGTGCCGCATCGAGTCGATCGATTGTATGCAGACGGGAAAGGAGAGGACATCAGCGAGTACACCGCCGTTGCGCTGGACTACGATGTGGCCTCGGATGTGGCTTTGGATCCGGTGTTACTGGGCGATCCACGATAGGAGTGCGGAACAGTGCATGATTGGATGGTTGGACATCGACTGGCTTAAGTACTGCATCAAGAAGTTAGTGAAAAATGAGAAGTGATTGGTGCCAGTGACTGCCGAGTCTCCAAAAAAATGCATTTTCGTGGATGAATCAGAACAATTATATTATTTTTATCACGTATTTGTTAGTTTTTATTTTATGTAGTAGCGCAATAAATGCACAATATTTGTTTTTTTTTTATTCCACGGGGTGGGTCCACTAATAGTACAAATGTAACAGAACCGTGCAACGTACTGTTATTACAACTGTATGAGATCATTAATCAATAATTACACATACAGTGCTTATTTACATTCCAATTTTATAGTTCAACTGTTTTAGAATTGTCTGCTATACAGTGCAGTGAGCAAAAAATGAATACCCGGATAAAAAATACAATAGAAAAACATAGGATTCTAATGTAACAGTACCATTGAAAACCATACTCTCACAATAGAATTCAATGTTAAAATAACAGTAGAAAAACAATAGAATCAAATGTTTCTAACAATAGAATCAAATGTGAATGAGCATTTCACATTGAATTGTATAGGTTGTTAAGTATCGTAACAATACAAAAAAAGGCTTTTTTCCATACAAGTTTTTTCGCAAAACAGAAGATTCTAATGTAAATGAAATGTTGTTAATGCATATACGGGGAATCAAATATACCGTAGATTTTTATGTATTTGTATTGTTTTGAACTGTTAAATATGTCAAGAACTGTCTGTTTTGAACTGTGATCTTACATTAGATTCAATGGTTTGGGGATGGTTTTCTATTGTGAAACAGAAGATTCTTATGTTTTCGAATTGTTCCAAAAAGTGAATTGCATAGTAAACGTATTGTTTTGGGTAGTGATTTTATTTATGGTTCCACATTTGATTCAATTGTTTTGGAATTGTTTTCTATTGTGAAACAGAAGATACTGTTTGTACTGTATTTACATTGAATTCAATGGTTTGGGTATCGTTTTCTATTGTGATTCCTTGTGTGATACAGAAGATTCTTATGTTTTCGAATTGTTTCAAACAGTGAATTGCACTGTAAACGTATTGTTTTGAGTTGTAATTTTATTACTGATTCCACATTTGATTCAATGGTTTGGGAATTGTTTTCTATTGTAATACACAAGATTCTTATGTTTTCATATTGTTCTTTGAGCAGCGACTTAATTACACATTAGATTCTATTGTTTGGGAATTGTTTTCTATTGTGAAACAGAAAATTCTGATGTTTTGGATTAGTTTTAGCGGTTATGAACATTTTGGCATGATTTGATCTATTTCTGCTTTTTACTTTTGTTACTGATTGCTTGAGGAAATTCTGAAAAACAGTGAATCTGAACTATCTTTATGCATTTGGACTAGAAGCTAGTATATTTTATGCTACATTCAGGGCTACATTTTAAGATCACAGATCGAACAATTATCTAATATTTGGATCAATCATGTCGTAAATCGAGTAATGTTTAATTGCATTAATGATTGAAGCTTAGGCTCCCATGCCCCACTAGCCAGATAACTGGGTTTAGCAGACTAAGCATTATATGTGGCAACACTATAAGCGGCATGATGGAACCGTGCCTAAGCGCGCTAAGTGTTATTAGACCACTAATGTAGTTGCATTTAGTGGGTGATGAGGTACAAAAGTAACATTACAGCGTGCTTAACCATTATTGTAGCACTAAGAAAAACTCGATATACTACAACTTGAACCTATACTTGAAGATCGTTCGAAGCCGTAAAATGCAGAATATTACATAGATTAAGTTCGTTAAATGTTGACTATACACAAGCTTCTATATAGTTTGAATGGTTCTTCAAATATTCGAATCACTCATGTCTGAAGTAACGTCTAATTGCATTAATGGTCGAAGCTTAGGCTCCCATGCCCCACCAGCCAGATTACTGGGTTTAGCAAACTAAACACTATATGTGGCAACACTTTTTGCGGCATGATGGAACCGTGCCCAGCGCGCTGAGTGTTATTAGTCCACTAATGTAGTTGCGTTTAGTGGGTGATGAGGTACAAAAGTAACATTACAGCGTGCTTGACCATTGTCCTGGCAATGAAGACACCCGTTAGACTAAAGCCTGGAGCCTATAGCATAAATTTGCACCGATTGAGTTAAACTTATGATATGTGTTCCAGTCTTAAAGAGCGAACGTATATAAGAAGACCTTCCCTTACGTATATATGCCAAAGATAGTTCTAATTCAGTAACAAATTTAATGAGGTTATAACCTATATTAGAAGACCCTCCAAAGCGTCCAAAAGCAAAAGATAATTCTATTCCAGTGATACAAAAAAAAGAAGTCCTAAATGAAGCAATTTTGATTACATTTATGTGTTTAAACTAGAAGATTGTAATATGTAGATACTTAATCGTTATCCAATGTAGTATTATCAGAATCCGAGTCAGAATCATCATGACCATACGATATTTTCTGCCTCTTCAGTCGACTTTTATTTAGGGTGGCCAAACTACCCGACTTTACTGTGATAGTTGATTCACGGAAAGATGTGGCCAAACGGTGAGCGGTGCCAGATGTTTAGGCGTATTATTAGCCATGTTGGTTCGATTACAACACCAGTTAGAGCTTTTTGTCAAACGAAACATTCTTCATTGGGCTACTGGGTGTCTTATAGGGTTTGGGTGCTAGTCTACGCTACCGACTTTCTACGCTACGAGACTTTCTACGCTACCGAAGTTTACTTCTGCGGCGTTTCAGCAAAGTTACCTTAATGGAAAACATACATTAATTAATTATTCCAGTTAAATACGCATTTGAAAATATCAAAATCCATCGACGTTGGCTGTACTGCCGTTCTACGCCCACTTGTCCCATGTTTTATAGGAATCCCATATAACATGGGACAATTATGCACAGAACGGCAGTGTAATGGACCCCATCGAGTTCACAAATATGTTGGTGCCTATAGTGGATCCCCCATTTGATGTCTATGTTATCTGCCTCGCTGCTGACTGCCTATAGTATAGACCCTCCTGAAAGTCCTTATAGCGGAACCTTTTGAGTGTATACCTACATTTGCCAAATCCTATTTTTGTGACTACTGAATAACCCGTTTACTCTAAACTGCTGTAGCAATATAATTAATATTCCCCCGGTTGAAGTTGCCTGGAATCAGTTGATTTGGTAGGATGTCCACCAAAGGCGCAGAATCCATTAAATATTACTAGAACAAAAGCCATACGTTGTCCGTTCGCTAGTGTAAGTTAAGGTTAGTTCTTGGGTTAGTTTGTCAACATCTGGCTGAAGACGGTCTGTAGTCTGTCTTTCGTTAATACGTAAATCATTTTGCCATCCCCCTTGCCATACTTGCCGCTGGAATTTTCCATCATCCGAACATTGTCTGGTGGTGCCGCACAATATTCCTCCGAGCATTTATCAGCAAATCCAAATAGATGTTCCAGTCTGAAATGACGTCCTCCTGCAGGGCTTCACTTTCTCCGGCACCGTATGCAGCTTCTCGGTCGAATCTCCCTCTGGTGTCCATCAATGTCCGAGGCTTTTGTGGCATTTCAGTCGGGTGCTTCAAACTGTTGGTGCGATCAGTCTGCAGGAAACGGATCAGCTGCGGGAACTGGTTCTTCTGAAGCCGAGATGCTCTGCTGCTGCTGCTGCTCCTGGCTGTGACGGTGGCAATCGTTCTGTTTCCTCGATCCTACCTGTCTAGAAGATTTGTTTTTGTATGTTTTAAAATGGCTTATAATAATACAGCTTACTTACGTTTAGTATTTTTGTAAAAACCGAACAGCGTTGAAATATTTACTTCAGTATTTATGAATAATTAGGCACTAGAAAAAACTCACGACGCCCGTCCAGCGTTGTTTTGGTTTTTGGAATTATACACGCCAAAAATATGTTACACAAAAATGTGCACAATTACTCATTTTCGAGCGAAAACAAAAAAAATTCTGGAGCTCGATTTGAAAAGGTCGTATGTGCTTTTGTCGATTTAAAATTCGATCAGTTGGATTCGCTCATTAAAGCAAAAATAGATGAAATTGAACAAAGTTGATACATACAGCAGAATCATCACAAAACAGGCTTTCCGTTCCATCATTAAAAGTCTCCAAAATATCTTCTCTATTGCTACAATAACTAAAATAAACTGATCGAATTTTATATCGACAAATGTACATACGACCTATTCAAATCGAGCTCCAGAATTTTTTTTTTGCTACTGACAAACAACATATATCACAATACCTGCCTGTTTTTGATGTTCAGAATTTTATAAGGTTGATAAATAGGGAAAATCACTATAAAAATAGTGAAATTTGACAAAAACAGTGAAATCTAATGTTAATCTATTGTATGCTAATAGAAAGTTCTGTAACAATGAAATCTAATGTTAAGCTATTGTAACGAATCAAATTTGAAAGTGTACTCTACAATACATATACAATAGAAACCATGGTTAACATAAGAATCTATTGTTTTCCCACAGTTTTTCCCATAGAGTCAATGGTTCATTTTTATACGGGTAGTACATTGATCTTATGACAAACTGTAATCGAAAAATCAAACTCGGTGCATCGCCGCTCCTCCCAACATCATTTTTGGTACGGCGCGTTTTGGTACTCACTTTCTGGTCGGTTTACCCTAACTTGCTCCTGATTTTTGAGTGTGTGGCTCGTGTGTAATGCTAGTGCTTATTTCAGAAATTACACATTTCAAACGAAAACGTTGTTTTTGATGATAGTTTCTCTTTCCTTATCACTTTGCACGATATTATACACGCTCAAATCGGTCCACTCAGAAATGTGCAATGATCACTCATTTTGGCCTTTTTTCCAGACCACACTAAATTAGTGCAAAATGACTGTTGCCGCTGGCAACACTGCCTCTTATATGTCGAAAGAAGAAATTCGGGCAAGCGAGCGAAGCCTAGAGAGAAAGGTTTTTGATGAACGATAGGAGAAGTGAAATGTAGCCGAAATGGCCCGGACGGGGTGAATTTATTGAAGCCTAATATTTGTTGAATTGGTTATTCTATATTAATTTCTAATACTGATAACTTCCAACATTAGTGCAAATGTAAGTGATAATGTTAACTAAGAAGGAAGAATTAGATTGTTTATTTACGACAAGTTTCTTATGGATTAGGACCTAAACGGGTATAAAAAGTGCCTACTAAATGATACCATTTCCATTACAGTGCGCTTATGGATTTGAGTAGTTTGTTGCGATGGTAACGGCAGAATTATTGTTAGCGAAGAACACCGAAAGTGTAAGAATTTGTATTTTTCATAGTTATGTGTTTAATTAAATAAAAACTCTATTTGCAGTTTAAAGCTGCACTAAACGCATGGATAGCGTCATCGCTGCTAAGAACCCGGTGAGAAATTCCCCTTCTGCCCCCGCAACAATCTTTAAAACTTTCGTGGTCGCACTGTGAGACGTGCGAAGTGAGATGTGAGGTGCGAATTCATACGAATACCGAATCAAACGGGAGCCTGCGAATATTTCTCGCGCCCCGGCACGTAGAATTGCACGATATACCTATACCTACGAAAATCAGTAAAACGATTTCAGAGCGGCAATTTCTGTAACTGCTCAACGATGAGTCAGGTCTCAACAACAGATAGTAAGCCCGCTCGAGCGTTAATACGGCTGAAGCAGCTACAAGAAGAACGCGCAATACAGCAGCGCGAGATAGCCTTAGAGATGCGAATTCTCGCTCTAGAACAAAAGGCAATGGAAGAGAAATATCGATTGCTGGAACAGCAATTGGTGATGAAACGAAAACACAAGATCCGAGACCGTCCCCATGCGAGTCAACAAACGAAGCCCTTTTCGGATGAGTACCATGCATCGGAAATCGCCGGCAGCAGAGCGGTCGTCGAGAACCTTCTCTCAACAGGAGAGAAATCCGGGATAAATGACGGAGAGTTGAACACAACGAAGCAGCGATCCGAATACCAGTTAGAGATGAGCTGCGAGTCTGCAGAGCAGCTCGGAATGATGGACCACTCGACCAAGACTAATATTACGTGGAATAACGGGTTTCAGCAGCGAAACACTCGCGCGACTCCCGTAACTGCTGTAAGAGTGGAAGAAGCGACATTGAATAGTAACACGAGAGCAAATTTTGATATCCCAGTACTCCTTCCATTATCCGCACCGGACAGAGAATCTCTTAAGCACGACCAGTTATACTCTTCGGTAAATCTCACCGCTCCCACCGGACTCAGCGGAAAGCCGAATGATGGAAAAGGTGCAGAAGTCGATAGAGATGAAATGAAGCAAGAAACGTATTCGGCTCTAGCCACGCCAATATTACAGCAGCATACCACTATGGAAATGATAAATCATCCGGTCGAACACCATGATTCCTTTTGCGCCTTGGATTGGCGCATATGTGTAGTTGGGCCTGCATCGGCAACTGCCGAGAATGAGTACTCAGGCATTGAGAATTTAGCAAAATTACAGCAGGTATCGTCTGGTTATGGGTATCAGAAGGATGACCGACGATTGGAAAAATGTAATCTTCTCGGGTTTCAGATATCAACAACTTTGTTCTCACGATGGAACTTCGTGAGAGATACAGTTCATCATACTTTACAGCAGCAACTGACTGTGGATGTGAACTCAAATAAACATCCTCACTGCATACTAATGGATGCTAAACCCACACCAGCATGTGTAAAATCACTTCCAACAACAAGACGGGACTCGTATTTCACGTTCCTTGTTGTTAGACTATTCCGATGGATTTTAGAGTCACATACCGTGACTCTAACTGACATGCACTTCGGGTTCGGTTTGTTTATCATTCGCGCATTGTTCCGAGAAAACGCTTTGAAGCACAAAACAGCTGGTGTAAGAAGTGGTTTGATGGAGATTGGACAAATGCACGTCGTTCACAACGCCAAAGGCCGAATCAATTACGAATTTGATAATTATCCAGTCATGTACGATGCTAGGTTACTTCCATTCATGGTGATCGAGAAGGATTCACCCAGTCCTAACGTGAAGGCTTTCGTACCGGAGACAAGAACGTTGGGAAATAAGAAGGACTTTAGTCGGAGCAACAATGCTTCTCATGTTGTCGCAATCGTTCCTAGCGGTACCTATCGGCAGGCCGAAGTAATCGTCAGTCGTAATAGGAAACGTATCATCAACGAATTAACTGCTGGCGCCCTTGCTTGTCGCTTGAACGCAAAGAAGGAGGAGAGGCAAGAACATTTGGGTGATGGGGAGCCCGAATCGGAGAAGAATGAAGGCGAAAGGGAAGCTGTAACGAAACGGGAAGAAATGGATGCAGAACCAGCGGCGAAAGAATCCGTACCGGAGGAAGAGCCTTCAAGAAAAAAGGATTGCAGGACGAGAATCCCATCAGACTCAGGAAGCACTTCGATTTCTTCGTCATCTTCGAGTTCAAATGAGTCGAAGGATGAGAAGGAAAAGGAGAACAAGGATAAGCAGGAATACGCGGAAGAGAAGGATGCAAAGTCAGTCGCCAAGAGTCCGAAGCCGGATGAAGAGGAGCCGCCAAGAAGGGTACAGTACCCTTCTGTGGAATCAACATACATAGGTGAAACCGATATCCAAAGTGACACTATTCAGGCTGGTGTCATATGCAGTGAATGAAATCCCGGGAACATAGCTAGGTGTTTGAATGAAGGTCCTGGATGAGAAGAAGAAAATCGAAAAACAAGAAAAGGCTGTTGTCACCCACAGTGAAGACTAAGCAGTTATCCGACTCATTGTGTGTACAGTGCAGGGTTTGTCGAATAATTGGATTACTTGGTTTAGGTAAAACTGGGACCAAATACCCAGTGTTACGGGGGGGGGAGAATGTTGCCGCTGGCAACACTGCCTCTTATATGTCGAAAGAAGAAATTCGGGCAAGCGAGCGAAGCCTAGAGAGAAAGGTTTTTGATGAACGATAGGAGAAGTGAAATGTAGCCGAAATGGCCCGGACGGGGTGAATTTATTGAAGCCTAATATTTGTTGAATTGGTTATTCTATATTAATTTCTAATACTGATAACTTCCAACATTAGTGCAAATGTAAGTGATAATGTTAACTAAGAAGGAAGAATTAGATTGTTTATTTACGACAAGTTTCTTATGGATTAGGACCTAAACGGGTATAAAAAGTGCCTACTAAATGATACCATTTCCATTACAGTGCGCTTATGGATTTGAGTAGTTTGTTGCGATGGTAACGGCAGAATTATTGTTAGCGAAGAACACCGAAAGTGTAAGAATTTGTATTTTTCATAGTTATGTGTTTAATTAAATAAAAACTCTATTTGCAGTTTAAAGCTGCACTAAACGCATGGATAGCGTCATCGCTGCTAAGAACCCGGTGAGAAATTCCCCTTCTGCCCCCGCAACAATGACCTTACACATTTTTGTGTTGACGCCTGAGAATCGAAACAGTCTGTGTAACTGTCACACATCGAAGCGTTTGCAGACTGATTTGAAGAATGTGTGAGAGTTACACATTGAGGGAACGCTTCCCTTGAATGGAAAATGAGTGAGAGCTACACATTCTTGAATCGATTCCAAAGCTCGCTGAGGAGCTCGAAAATATTGACCTCGCAGCACCAAATCGGAGTTCGCCAGTTGCACTAGCGAAGCGAAGTTTTCAGCGAACTTTCTGTCATTCCTCATCCGACCCGACATGCATCCCTGATGTTTTCGTTTTCAGTCCGACGCCGTGTCGACAATCACGACTTTATCCTACCTGGGCGTCTGTCAGTGCGAGCGCGCCAAATTTTTCGTGAGTGAGCATGTGGTGTTGGTGGTTAAGGTGAAACGGTACGCTAACCGCTATTAACACAAGTTTACAAAATAAAACGAAAGTCGTGAACTTCTGTCAACGACCAAAATTTTTGAAGCACAATTTAGTGCTGATTTCGAAACCGACCTTCAAAAAATTTAAAGTTGAACAGTTTTTGAGTTTTAGCTCAATATCGAGTTTTGTAACTTTTCACAATATGTAATTTACTAAAATTCAAATATATTGCGTTTTGTTCAACCAATTTTAAATCTTTTTCCATAAATTAAAAGCTGAATACAATACCATTCGATCATCTGAATACAGGATTTGCGTCAGATTGATGAAATTCAAGATATTGGCGAGTTTTAGGGACGATCTTCTTAAATTTTAGTAAAATTCCCAAAATTTTTTGAAGAAATGTATTTTTTTCAATAAGAAAAAAACAGCTAAAAAATTCTTTCTCAACGTTTATTTGACATATCATATGTAGGCGAGTTACAGTAAAAATTTCAGCTCAATCGGAGCATTGATTACGGAGAATGAGATGTTTGAAGTGAGCGACTTTGCTTAAAAATAGAACAAAAATCGATTTCAAATCATCAACCTTGTATGAAAAGTCGAAAAAAAATCCGCTCTACTGTAATTTTTTTCCTTCGCGTTTTCGAACTCAGGGCATGATTCTACACCAAAAATGATCATCAGCTTACCGAGTTCAAAAATGCTGTAAACTAGTGTAATTAGAAAAATTGTTTCGGTAATGTCGATCGGCTTTTTTTTTGCGAAAACGCAAACTGAAAAGTAATAATTTATTAAAAATAGTAAGCGCACGGATACAATAGGTTAGCAAGTTCGGAATTTTGTGTGAAATTAGTTTTTGTTTTCACCATGGAAAAATGCTTCTGACTACCATGGTCATTTCCCCTTAAGTTCGCTAGTAATGTAGTGAAGTTTGAGCGATGCTCATTCTTCGGTTTTCTTCCAAATCCACAATACCGAAAAAGAGGCGATTTTGGTGTTCGCTCCTAATTCGCTTGGCATACTATAGGCCTATAGGCAGGAAGCCCGGTAACCAAGGCCGGATAGAAGCGATACCTCCGGGAGCACAAAATACATAACCCTAAATTGTTTTTGTGCTTACTCGGCAAAATTTCAACTAATGGCTCTTGTTATCTTTGAACCAATTGATTCGCAATCCATCTGCTAATCCCGAACTACGTTTAAAATAATATATCACGCCTAAATTATAAAGTTGTAGTGCTTTTACTGCTGCGCTGCAATAGAATCAGCTCACCAGCACTCGTCAACGATGGCCACAATAGCAGTTAACTCAGCGGTGTAAACAAACGTTTCTTCTCCAAAGCGTTTGTCAACCGCAGACGGCTTGCTCAAAAATGAGTATTGTGGATTTGGAAGAAAACCGAAGAATGAGCATCGCTCAAACTTCACTACATTACTAGCGAACTTAAGGGGAAATGACCATGGTAGTCAGAAGCATTTTTCCATGGTGAAAACAAAAACTAATTTCACACAAAATTCCGAACTTGCTAACCTATTGTACCCGTGCGCTTACTATTTTTAATAAATTATTACTTTTCAGTTTGCGTTTTCGCAAAAAAAAAAGCCGATCGACATTACCGAAACAATTTTTCTAATTACACTAGTTTACAGCATTTTTGAACTCGGTAAGCTGATGATCATTTTTGGTGTAGAATCATGCCCTGAGTTCGAAAACGCGAAGGAAAAAAATTACAGTAGAGCGGATTTTTTTTCGACTTTTCATACAAGGTTGATGATTTGAAATCGATTTTTGTTCTATTTTTAAGCAAAGTCGCTCACTTCAAACATCTCATTCTCCGTAATCAATGCTCCGATTGAGCTGAAATTTTTACTGTAACTCGCCTACATATGATATGTCAAATAAACGTTGAGAAAGAATTTTTTAGCTGTTTTTTTCTTATTGAAAAAAATACATTTCTTCAAAAAATTTTGGGAATTTTACTAAAATTTAAGAAGATCGTCCCTAAAACTCGCCAATATCTTGAATTTCATCAATCTGACGCAAATCCTGTATTCAGATGATCGAATGGTATTGTATTCAGCTTTTAATTTATGGAAAAAGATTTAAAATTGGTTGAACAAAACGCAATATATTTGAATTTTAGTAAATTACATATTGTGAAAAGTTACAAAACTCGATATTGAGCTAAAACTCAAAAACTGTTCAACTTTAAATTTTTTGAAGGTCGGTTTCGAAATCAGCACTAAATTGTGCTTCAAAAATTTTGGTCGTTGACAGAAGTTCACGACTTTCGTTTTATTTTGTAAACTTGTGTTAATAGCGGTTAGCGTACCGTTTCACCTTAACCACCAACACCACATGCTCACTCACGAAAAATTTGGCGCGCTCGCACTGACAGACGCCCAGGTAGGATAAAGTCGTGATTGTCGACACGGCGTCGGACTGAAAACGAAAACATCAGGGATGCATGTCGGGTCGGATGAGGAATGACAGAAAGTTCGCTGAAAACTTCGCTTCGCTAGTGCAACTGGCGAACTCCGATTTGGTGCTGCGAGGTCAATAAGGTGCCATCAACTCATAGCATGAGCTTGGCTTACTCATTTTTTTCACACATTCTGCCATCTTTGCAAGCGATGACGGAAAGTGTGTAAGGGTTACACATGCGGTGTGCAAAAATTTTTAAGCGTGGCTGGGCTGGTTTGTTGACAGCTGTCATCATTGACTGAATTTTTACTCCCACAATCATCGATGATTGTCACTCGCCGTCCGTCAGTCATTTTCAGAGCAGTCTCGTCGAGTAGCGGACCCACAGCCAGAGAGGTGTGAGTGACAGTCACGACCAGAAGAAAAAGTGAAAATTTTTTAGTGCATTCGGAAAATATGCACTAAATTGTGCAATTTTTGATCCCCATTCAAGTGCGAAACCGTGTGCAAAATGGTGCGATAGCTTCGGCGTAGCGGGGCGTTTGATTCGATCGTGAAATTGTGCGCAATTCAAACGAGAAGAAGATCCGCGGAGGAGTTTTCCCCTGGAAGCAAAGTGCAAAAAAAAGAGTATCATTGACCCCTTCCCCCCTTCGGTCGCTGGTCGTCGGCGCGTTACCATTTTCCGTGTGTGTACATCTTTTGTGGAGCCCCAGTCTGGTAGTAAGCCAGCCAGCAGCGGTTCAACGGGGTGAGGAAGAGGAGGAGGTGGTGCAGTAGGAGTTATCCGCGGAGTCGCCGATAGAGGAAACACGGACAAGCACAAAAAAGGGCAACAGGGCGGTGAGTGAAAATCTTCGGATAGGGGCTCTGATGCCCATTTAGAGCATCGCCACGGGAGTCCTCATCGCTATCCCTATTATACCACTCCTTGTCGGGTGCTATTTTAGAGCCGATGCACACGGGCGGCGCGTCCACGCAGCGTGCACGCAAGTGCGTCCTGAGTTACACACAATCAAATGGGAGGATGCACACGAGAACGCAACGCTACCGCACCGCAACCGCGCCGCACCGTGTGCGGCACGCAATGTCAACGCATGCCCCACAGGAACGCTGCGGCGACGCAGCGTGAATTCACGCAGCGTCAATTAACGCTCGTGTGCATCGGCTCTTAAGATAGCATCCCACCTTCCCACCAGTGGTTTTTATTTTGGGTTTAGGGACTTGAAAAACATATTGATTTTCCACCGTGCGTTGCTAAAAGTGGTCCTTACTTTTTATCGGACGTAGTTCAAAATCACAAAGGCATAAAGAGCATCCATTAAGTACGTCACGCTTGGAATTTTCAAACCCCCCCCCCCCTACGTTGGTTTTTCCTAATACATTGCTTGTCACACTTTCACAAGCTCCCCCCCTTCCCCCTCTAAGCGTGACGTACTTAATGGATGCCCCCTAAAGGATCACAGACAAGCACACGCAATACTTCTAACATTTCGTCACAGACAAGCATACGTCTCCAGTCTCCCTCTAGTCATTTCTTATCGTTTTATTTTTTAAAGAATATTTAAATCAAAAATTCAGTAGTATGCAAATTGTTCGCAGGCGGCGCTCACATAAGTTTTGCTCTTGTTTGACGTTCGCTCACTACCGGCACCTACTGAGCGTTTTGTGTAATAGCGTGTTTGGCATTGGGGATTATGTTTACATGACGATGATTTTAATAGCAATTTCTTTCAAGTGATACGTTTGCTATTCAAAATCATAGTCGCGGAAACATAATCACCCAATTTAAAAGGACTGAGTTGGGCAATAGAGTGGCCAATCATAAACTAGGTGACAATAGTGAGCGAATGTAAAACTTGAACAAAAACGCTGCGAGCGCCACAGATGGACAGTTGGCCAACTATTAAATTTTTAAATGAACCTTTGAATCGGTGGGAATTATTAGTGTTGCGTCTGTTTGTTTGTAATAGGGTTCTGGAAAACATCTATAGTCACGTAAGACAAAGTGCATCAATATTCACCTCATGCTTTATTGATCCACTGCTGTTCATTTTCCATACCACTGCTCAGCTCACTTCATCGCAAAATATAAATAAAGAAAGTGACGTCACACAAACCATCGGAATAGTAACTCAGTGCAAGATTTGAGTGGGTCCCCAAATGTGGAACCCCTACGCTAATCCCATGTCGCGTCCTTATTTTTCATTCCCGTTTAGAAACCACCGGTGTGAACATGAGTCCCTATTCAGGGCCCGGAAATAGGGATAGGGACCCAGATAGGGACGCCCGTGGCGATGCTCTTAGCATTACTAATTGGAATGGCTTGTTTTGGGACAATCTTTGTTATTATTTTTGTCGGGCGGGTATATTTTTTCCCTTGTGTTGTGAGGGGGCGCAGCACACAGATGAAGGTGCTCCACCTCGCGGATCGATATTGTGATCGTTCTACTTCTACTCTCGCCAGTCAGTCAGTCAGTGGCAACAAGCTTCATTTATAGTGGTGTCGTGTATGTGCAACACATCCACGAACAGCAAGCTCTGGTATATCTATTTTTGTTAGAATATTATTCGCTAATTGCGTACGAGGTATGCTACGTATGCTGGAAATATTTTGGTTTTTGGAAGAGTATAGCAAGGTACATACATTTATTCAAATGGCATTTTTCCCAGATTTTTAAAGACCGATTCAATTTTGCATAATTTGTAATACCTAGCTAGTATTGATTGATTGTATTGATGGCCTTGTATGAATAATACGTAAGCTTTTGCGTCCGACTTTTCTATCAATTTCACGAATATTCATGTTACATATTTATATTTATTTGCAAAACATCATAATTAGGACAACACATAATCAACAATAGAAGCAACAATATGTACTCGGTTTATGACTTACCTTACCTTGCCGATCAGGCTAAGGCCGGGGTGGCCTCTGCTGTACATAGTAGCCGTCTCCATTCCACTCGGTCCATGGCTGTTTGTCTCCAGTTCCGCACTCTGCGTAGGGTCCGCAGATCGTCCTCCACTTGGTCGACCCACCTAGCTCGCTGCGCTCCACGTCTTCTTGTACCGGTCGGATGACTCTCTGGTTGGTTCTCTCAGCAGCTGATGCGGCTTAAGGTTCATTCGCCTTCTCCAAGTCCCGTCTTCCATCTGCACTCCGCCGTAGATGGTTCGCAACACCTTCCGTTCGAAAACTTCAAGGGCGCGTTGGTCCTCTGCACGTAGGGTCCATGTTTCGTGCCCATAGAGGACGACCGGTCTAATCAGCGTTTTGTAGATGGTTAACTTCGTGTTACGGCGAACTTTATTCGATCGTAGAGTTCTGCGGAGTCCAAAGTAAGCACGATTTCCTGCCACAATGCGCCTCTGAATTTCTCTGCTGGTGTCGTTGTCGGCGGTCACCAGTGAGCCCAAGTACACGAATTCTTCCACCGCCTCGATTTCATTACCGTCGATATAAATTCGGGGTGGCGGGCGCGGTGATTCCTCCCTGGAGCACTTTGCCTAATGACTAATCCGATTCGCCTGGCTTCACTCTTTAGTCGGATGTACGTTTCCGCCATCGTTTCAAATTTACGAGCAATAATATCAATATCATCAGCGAAACCAAGCAGCTGAACGGACTTCGTGAAAATCGTTCCACTCGTGTTTATCGACGCTCTCCTAATTACACCCTCTAAAGCAATGTTGAACAACAAGCACGAACGACCATCACCTTGCCGTAACTCGATTCGAAGATTCGAAGGGACCCGAGAGTGTCCCTGATACTCGAACCACGCACATTACTGGAACCATTGCCTTGATCAATCGTATCAGTTTATCCGGGAATCCGCATTGGTGCATAATCTGCCATAGCTGATCTCGATCGATTGTATCATACGCCGATTTGAAATCGATGAGCAAGTGATGTGTGGGCCTGGGCACGTTGTATTCGCGGCATTTCTGCAACACCTGGCGAATGGCGAACATCTGGTCCGTTGTAGCGCGTTCACCCATGAATCCAGCCTGATATTGCCCCACGAACTCTCTTGCAATCGGTGATAGACGGCAGCATAAAATTGGATAGAGTACCTTGTAGACAGCGCTCAGTAGTAGTACCCGCAATCCAACTTGTCGCTCTTTTTGTAGATGGGACACACGATACCTTCCATCCATTCCTCCGGTAATAATTCCTCCTCCCAAATCTTGGTAATGACCCAGTGTAGTGCTCTCACCAGTGCTTCTCCACCGTATTTTAAAAGCTCGCTTGGTAGTTAATCTGCCCCAGCGGCTTTGTTGTTTTTCAACCGGTTAACCTCCTCCTCAATCTCTTGGAGGCCAGGGGCCAGAAGTCTTTCGTCCTGTGCACATACTCCTAAATATGTTACCACACCACCTTCGGTACTTGCAACGTCGCCATTGAGGTGCTCATCGTAATGCTGCCGCCACCTCTCGACCACTTTACGCTCGCTCGTGAGAATATTCCCTTGATTATCTCGGCACATGTCGGCTTGTGGCACAAAGCCTCTGCGCGAGCGGTTCAGCTTTCCGTAGAACTTTCGTGTGTCCTTAGCCGTGGTACAGCTCTACCATCGCTTCGCGATCTCGTTCTTCCCGCTGGCGCTTCTTCATCCGGAAGACTGGGTTCTGCCTGTTCCGCGCCTGTTTGTAACGTGCCTCATTCGCTCTTGTACGGCGTTGCAGCATCCTCGCCCATGCTGCATTCTTCTTTTTATATCCGGGGAAATGTAACTATGTGGCCGAATAAAACACTTCCACACGCGGACATTACATAATAAAAACATGCACATTTATTTACACGGACTATTTACAAAGTTCACAATACTACAATTAATTACACATTAAAAGTATCGCGGAGAGCGCGCGCGGGCAGCATCTTGCTGCTGTTGCAGATGATGGCGTTCTGTTCTGCTGTATGTTCGTCATCGTCGTCGTCGGCGGCGGCGGCGGTCGTCGTCTATCCATCGTCGTGATAGACACGAGCCGAGCCGATCATGGGGTTCACGAATGCTCGTTCACAACACTTCTCGTTTTTCAACTGTTTACTTTCGCGGTCGTTTCTGTGATTCGGAGTCACAAAGCCTAGTGCTGCAGCCGATGTACTACCTATGGCGGATCGGATGTCCCTCCAGCCATCTTCAAGAGTAGCTGCGCCAAGCTGCTCTTCCGTTGCTAGTGTCACTGCTAACTGCTGCGCGGAGTCTTGAGCCACTTCTACGTTACGCAGCTGCTCGATGTTGAGCCGCGGCGTTCGACTTCGACGCGTGGTGATAACTGTCGAAAGTTTTGAGCGCATACATACAGCGACTAAAAAGTGATCCGAATCTATATTCGCACTGCGGTATGTGCGGACATTGGTTATATCCGAGAAGAATTTACCGTCGATTAGAACGTGGTCGATTTGGTTTTCTGTTTGGTGGTCGGGTGATCTCCAGGTGGCTTTGTGGATATCTTTACGGGGGAAGAAGGTGCTTCGGACTACCATACCACGGGAGGCTGCAAAGTTTACACATCGCTGGCCGTTATCATTCGATACGGCGTGCAGGCTGTTTCGCCCGATTACCTGTGCATTTTCTTCTTTCCTACCTGCGCGTTCATGTCGCCGACAACGATTTTCACGTCACGCGGCGAGCAAGCATCGTATGTTTGCTCTAACTGCGCGTTTTTTTTTTTTGAAAGGTTCCTAGCGGCACGCCGACGGACGTAGAAACCTCTCCCATCAATGTGCGCACAATCGTCTCGCGTTTGCGCGGATAACGACAGTTCACTAGGCCTTTGGATAGGACAGAGAACGTAATCCTTCAGAAGCAGTTCACCAGCCGTGCACGGAACATGTCGTCCAGTAAGACACTGTTGCGTACTGACTCAGAAGGTTACGGTAGAAGGTGTGAAAGTTTCGGTTTTGTCATATTGTCGATTTTGTATTTGTTTTTTTTTGTCATGTCAAGGTTTAAAGAATGTTATTGTTCAAATTTATGTTGTGCCCTATAATTCAGCAATCTTTGGTGTGCCTATGATCTGTTAGATGGTCGATGTGTTCGTCATGTCCATTTTTGTTGATCCTCATTTTAGTACTGTTTTTATTATCTTTGAAAGTTGTTTTTCGTCCACATCCCTAGCACTATCAGCATCTGTCCAAATAAGTCCAAATAAAAAAACCTTTAATATGCTCAGTTGAAAAATGTAAACATATCTAATTTGTCATGAATAGTATGCGTTAGTCAAAGTCGAAGTAGTCAGTTTTTGTCGATTTCGTCTTGATCACACGTTAGCTTCGAATCTATAAGCATGCACTATTAAATGCTGCACTTCCCACTATTAGTTTCTTAGTTATTTTAAATTGATATTGCAAGAAAATATTATTAAGCATTAGGCATTCGAAACATATTAGGGTTTAATCCCAAAACTATCAGATATAAAAATAATGATAGAGAAAATTAAATCACGAAAGCACATCAAATGTTGAGAACTATGTATTAGCAAATGGATACTACTAATTATTTCATATTTGAATGGAATTTGTATTTGTTAAAATTAACCGAATAGTGGGAAGCCCAGATTCCGAGACTCGTCACAAAACACAAATATTTTCATTATGATTCACAACGACTCTCGAAACCTTCCCAGACTCGACCAGAACTGTTTCCTGGGTATAGAAATTACTGGGCCCTACCAGGTTCCTCCTGTTTATCGAGCATTTCTGATAAATCAGCCATACTCCATCTGTAGCAGCCGGTTCGCAATGAACCGTTGGAGGCGCATTGCCCGTGTAGCTGCCGGCTTAGAATAGCACTACGGACCACCTGTTCCGGGGGTAAAAGTCCACCAAACAGGTAACCCCAATCCAAGGTGTCAGGCGACCCGTGCTGAAGGATGAATGGTTGAGGGGGTTTAAAAGATGCTCGATCTTTAACGGAGCCCGTAGCGTGGGTAGATCGCCTTTTTGGGTTGCGTTGCGGTGATAGATCTACCAAACCGAAATCTAGTGTCGTCCTATTTTTCAATTTTGGAATATGTGTTCTTGTAATTCAAGGAGTTATAGCATTTAGTCCTACTACTGGTGTTTTGGTGACTTCCAGTTTTTGAATAAAACTGAGTTTACCAACTTTACTTTGCATATAGTTAAAAACCTCACCATCTGCAGTGCTGCTTTAGCCTTGGTTAGCAACAGACGTGTCGCACCAAAGCGCGTATAGCATAACAATTTTCGGTAGAAATATCGTTGTTACTGGTTGAAATATGGCTGAGGATAGTCAACGTCGTCTAAGACAGTATCCTATTGGATCAACGGGACCATTCTTGGTAATCGCGGAATCCGAGAATGGCTCCAAGTTGGCACCGTCGACTGTTTCGAAGAATGTGATTCGTCTGATGGAGGACCAATACGTGAAATCAATTCCTCTGTCAAAACGCCGGATTAAAATATTGATGGCATCTGCAGAAGCTGCGAATACTCTGGTTGCGGAAAAGTTACCAAACGTGCTGTTTTCGATTCCGCAGCGGCTAGTGGAGACACTTGGCGTCAGTCATGTGGAACTCGAAGTTGATGATGAGGAATTGCCATATGCCATTTCATTCGACAAGACAAAAGCCGAACAAGACAATAACCCCGAAGTGTTGGAAATTCGTCGCATTACGAAGCGCGCGGGTGAAGGTAGAGAGCGGCTGGCTACTGTTATTGTCACGTTTGCGGGCCAAACACTACCTACACACATCGATATAAACAGAGTGCTCTATCCAATAAAAGAATACGAATACCCACAACGCCAGTGTAACAAATGTTGGCGTTTCGGACACGGCGAGAAAAACTGTAGGAGCAGAATTCGCTGTAACAAGTGTACTGAAATTAACATCACGGTTGATCCGGCCCACGTTTGTGATACGGTTGAACCGAAGTGTGTAAACTGTAATGGGAACCACCCTGCTAACGACATCAAGAAATGTTCGTATGCTGCTCGCCGGAAGGAAGCAGATCGTAACAGAAACGCTGCCTATTCTCAAGGGCCTAGAGATTGGTTCTCCGCTCTAGCGGTTCCAGTCGAAAACACGGCTCCGGTCGTAAACACGACTCCGGTCGTAAACACGGTCCCGATCGTAAATTCGGTCCCGATCGTAAATACTCCATCTATCACAGTCCAACTTGCACCAGCTGCAACCCCGTACGAGGTCGAAGAAACGAACGATAGTCACCTTTCCCCTGGGCCGAGCAAACGCAGACGTCCATCGGTTGGCGAGGATGGTGATGCACTCCCATCTTTGGAACTCCACGTGGAATCTAGCATTCGCTCTGTTGTGGAGGAGGCTTTCCAAACCCCAGAAATTATTGGAGCTGTCGACGACATCCACAATGCGCCGGCGGAATACAAGGAGCAAGCTGAAGAAAAACTAAGAGCTACCATCAGTGAAGTAGTGAGCTTAAGGGTGCAAACCCTTATGGGCTCTCTACGATTATAATAGATCATGATGGGCACTTCTGTCCAGACCATACCCCTGCAAATTCTACAGTGGAATTGTAGGGGAGCAAGCAGTAAAAAAGCAAGTATTGTACATCTCATTAACACTCTTCATTCTTCTGTGGTGTGCTTATCAGAAACACATCTCGACACTACGACCAACTTCGACATTCCCGACTTCCAAATCTTCCGTAAGGACCATCAGCGAAACTCTAGGGGTGTACTCGTTGCTGCAAACAAGATGTTGCAGCCGAAAGCACTTACACTACCCTCGATCGACGGAATTGACATGGTTGGACTGCAACTCCAGAGCTGCGTAGGAGCACTATCTATCGTTTCGTTGTATATTCACCCTAATGCAACCGTATCACAAGTACAATTCGACGCTCTAATCAATTGCGTACCACGGCCGTGCGTACTGGCAGGAGACTGGAATGCTAAACATCCTCTGTGGGGAAATGCTCGGCACAATCAGTTGGGCAACTGTCTGCATGCCGCTCTAGAGGACTCCGATTTGGTAATCCTTAACGACGGCAGCATCACGAGATTCGATGCCTCTCGTACTCCTAGTGCACTGGACCTCACTTTGGTGTCCGCCGATATCAGCATGATGTTCAACTGGGAGGTAACCGAAAATCCATACAATAGCGATCACCTACCTATTTCCTGTGGAACGTTGGAACGGGTCGTAGAAACGAGGGTTCCTCCAATCAACTACAGGCGAATGGATTGGGAAAAATTCAGCTTGAGTGTTGGAAACGCAGTAACCCGCTTAGGTAATGACACAACCTACGAACAATTTTTCGACGTTATGTGGAAGGCGTTGGTGGATGCTTCACCCTCTCCTCGTCAGATAGCGATTCGCAAAATACCCCAACCCTTCTGGGACGATGAGCTGAGCGAAGCTCTCCATGACTCAAGGTCGAAATTCAAGGTCTGGCGTCGTACCTTGGAATATCAGAAATATCGCGAATATTCGGAAGCAGAAATCAAGTTCAAACGGTTAGTGAAGGCGAAGAAAAGGGAATCCTGGAAGCAGTTTTGTGACAGCCTCGATTCTCAAACATCAGTCAGTTCTCTGTGGAAGCTTGCCAGGAGATTTAAGGGCCTTGCGTCTGGTGGCAACCAGCAATTACGCGAGGAACAGCAGCTTAATATATTTTTGGATAAATTTGCGCCTGCATCTACAATTGAAAAGGAACTAAATTTTCCTGATTGCGACTGTAACGGCCATAATCACAGAGCATGCTTTACAACGTTGGATCTAGAAGCGGTTACTAAGAAGGGAAAAGATACTGCGCCGGGCGTCGATAGTATTTCCTACTCAGTGATCCAGAGATTACCAGCCATAGCCAAGCAATTATTAGTCAACATATATAACGCCATTTTTGCTTGTGGTGTTATTCCTGACGTTTGGAAAAATTTCCAAATAGTTCCGATTTTAAAACCTGGAAAACCCCCTTCGGATGCCAATTCCTTCCGTCCAATAGCACTGGCGTCTTGCTTACGGAAAACCTATGAAAATATGATCAAAGATAAAGTTGAGTGGTACATAGAGCATCACAAACTCCTTCCTGATGAAATTTGCGGTTTTCGGAAAGGAAAAGGCACTATGGACGCTCTCCATTTGCTCATAGACGAAGTTCAGATAGCGTTTCATAACAGGCAACACGTTATAGCTTGTAGCATCGATATTCAAGGAGCCTACGACAACGTCCAAATTCCCTCTCTGGTGGCTCAAATGAGATCACTAGGAGTCGCAGAGTGTTTGATCAGATCTGTGTATGGTCTGTTTAGAGAACGTCGCCTTGTTGGGTCTCTGGGCGGCACGAGTAAAATCGTTCGTACGACATGGAAAGGGCTGCCACAGGGATCCCCTTTAAGCCCATTGTGCTTTAATCTCCTAATCCATGAACTTTTCAAAGCACCTGACGCTGCCGTTATTCGAGTGGGGTTCGCAGATGATATTACAATTGCTGTACGTGGTGAAAATGTAGTAAACAGCGTGATTAAATCCCAAGAGGCAATCGACGAGATGGTTCATAAAATTAACAACCTCGGTCTACAAGTATCCCCAACCAAGTGTTCAGCGATTGTTTTTACAAAAAGGACGATGGAGAATGTGCCTCAATTACGTGTCGAAGATCAAGTTCTGGAATACAGCACATCAATGAAACTGTTGGGTCTACACTTAACACCAACATTACACTGGGGAAAACACTTCTACTACCTCAAACACCGTGCGGGACAGTTCATGAACTTTATGAAGTCCGTCGCTGGCCAAGCATGGGGAGCAGATCCTGGAGCACTTCTGACCATCTATAAATCATGCGTGAGACCTGTCTTGGAGTACGGGGCAATTTTTTTCTGCGGAGCACCCGAAAAAGATGCCATTATACTGGATCGGATCCAATGGCATAGCATACGCATTCTACTCGGATCAACCAAAACAACACATACTGGATCGTTAGAGGTGATGGCTGGACTAACACCGTTAGCCATCAGAAGGGAAGAAGCAACAATGAAATTCATCGAAAAAAGATATTCCACTAAATCCTGGAACGACAAGTTTGTGAAGACTACAATCAATGGTGCTACTCCAACCTGGCTACGTCGTAGCATCCTACAATACACGTCCTACACCGAACGGAAGTTGGAAACTTTCGAAGTGCTGCCATGTTTCGAGTTTGAACTGGACTTGAGACGAAAAGTAGTTCCGGTCGACAAAACGGTACACGTCAAACTATCGGCGAATCCATCCTTAAGAGCCAATGAAGTCGTCCAAAATATTCTTGGCTGTCGATATCCAAATGCACTACAACTTGCTACAGATGGTTCCAAAGCCATTAACGGCACAGCCTTTGCGGTAGTAGACGAATTTGGCCATCCAGTGAGTCAAATCAAGCTTCCGGATCAGATTTCAGTATTTCACGCAGAGATACTGGCGCTTCGGAAAGCCGTCCAAATTGTTGCAGCTAGACCCAGGGCCGATTATGTCGTACTCACCGATAGCTTGAGCAGCCTAGAGTTTCTCTCCAACATTCAAATCACTTCCTACACTCCTGCGGTGTGGTTTGAAATCAAAAAGCTAGTAATGGCCATTGAAGAAAAAGGGTCAAACATTATGTTCCTTTGGGTACCTTCCCATCAAAACATCGAGCTAAACGAAGCTGTGGACGTTGCAGCGAAAGAAGCATGTCAATCGGGTGGGGTAGACTACTACCGATTTACCTGTTTGGACATTGTATACCCAACGCGCACAAGATCTATCAGCATGTGGCAATCAGCGTGGAATGTGGGAACTAAAGGCAGATTTTGCCACAGCATAATTCCCACTGTATCAACACAAGCTTGGTTTAAGGACCTGGGTTTCTCGCGGAGGGAAATCGTATTACTATCAAAGCTGATAAGCAATCACTCCAGATTACCGTCACATCTCAAGCGGAATAACATCGTTGAGGATGATACTTGTCCTTGTGGAGAGGCCCCAGCGTCACCTGAACATCTGCTCTTCGACTGCAATATCTACGGGAATTGGAGGCGGATCGTCTGGACAGAGATCGTCAGTGAAGGAGCATTTCCGGACTTGCAATCAATACTCTGTAGTAGAAACATTAAGTTACTAAAAACTATTGCAAATTTCTTTATAAATTGTAACATTGATATGTAAAGTATTTTCCGATCAAACATGGCCAAATAATGGAAACAAGAGGCCACTAATAAAAAAAAAAAAAAAAAAAAAAAAAAAAAAAAACCTCACCATCTGAGGCTAAACTCAATGCAAAGGAAATCAAATTGAGTTAGGGATCCATGTATGTACTAACTCTTCGAAGACTGGAAAGTGCTAGTACGCAAGGAACATACTAGAATCCTTATTACTGAACACATGTTCCATTATTGGAATGATATTGCTGCTAATGTTAAAACCCGGGTCCTAAACTTTCTACTGGGGAGAATTTAGCAGTAAAACAAGGGTGATGCTAGATTTCCGATGCATGGCCAATATCAGTACTCTTGTTTTGTTTTCTAAGAAAACAAAACAAAAACTGTATCAAAATCGATACTTTATTGCCCCTCAATGGCAATTGAGTAATGCGACATGCACTACACTAAGGATACGGGTAATGTCACAATAGATCTAAAAACTGGTCGCAGTGACAAACCCGAACAGGAATAAAAAAAAAAATAAATAAAAAAAAAGTGTTAAAGGTGATATTTTCATTACAAGAATTTAAATTAACATCCTTCACTTTAATACCGTCGAACCCTGTGATCTTGGCCAGGGAATATTAGTGGAAAATTGAGCCTTTATGCAACACAAATTATTAGCACTTGTAATATTAGTACTTGTAACTTGTAGCTTGTAGCTAATATTATTAGCCTGATTATGCTACAGAGCCCAGGTGGTATTGTATTTTATACTGATGGGTCCAAGACGGGGGATAATACTGGAGCTGGTGTTTTTGGCCCTGGTATCAGTAAGGCTTTAACAATGGGATGCAGTCCCACTGTATTTCAAGCGGAAGTTCAAGCTATTCTAGAGTGTGCCAACATTTGTCAGAAAAGAAAGGATAGGTCTGCCTAGATCTGTATTTTTTTGGACAGTCAGGCGGCCCTAACTGCGCTAAGAGCTTCCATTTGTCAATCAAAGCTAGTGTGGGAATGCATTATTTCTCTGAAGCAATTGGCCAGTAGGAGCAAGGTTTCTTCCTGTGGAATTCTGGGAAATGAAAACGCCGACAATTTAGCCAGACAGGGTGCCCGAGTAAATATCATTTAAGTAGAATTGGAAAAATCCAATCCTCCGAGTGTCGTTTCCGTCAAACGGAAAACGAAACTGCCGAGCATTTACTCTGCAACTGCGGAGTGCTGACCAATCACAGATTTACGGTATTTGGTAAAGGGTTTCTGGAGCCCTTGGAAATTTGGAGAAGTAATCCCAACAGGGCCAATAAACTTTATAAAACGAGTTGTGCCTGCCTAGTCAACCATCAGGCCATATGAATAAAGTTGAGTAAATACTCTTTACTATATCTGTTGGCATCGGGCACAATCTTCCAATTGGCAGCACGATCTGGGTGTGATGTTCTTCTTGCGGTGGGGCTAGACCAAATACTTACTGAATTCAGCAGCACTCTTGTCCACAGCTAAATTGCGATGATGAATCGACGATGATCAGGATAACAAAACCTATAATCGTTTCACGGTACCGTTGCGAAGGGATATGGTATTACATTCCGTGTGTGCCAACCAACAGACTAGACGGAACGCGTTACTTTCGAACACCTATACTGCCGTGAATCGCATATCTGTCCCATTTGCATAGGAAATCCAGCTGTTCGGGAATAAACAAAACACCGATTCGTTTAGCGTGATGCTTTAAGCTGCAATAAATTTTATTTTAGTGGCGAATTCAATTTACTTAATTAATAAGGATAATTACAAATTCGGTGCAGTATTAGGTCGGCAATAGTTCCCGAACAAATTAGAATTGCTTCTGAGTGTAACACCTAAAATAAATGCACGATAGTCAATTGGAATCAATAGGCGTTTCACAATATAAAAAGTCCATACTTAATACACCTGCTTAATTCACTAGTCGATACAAGAGATGGATACTAGCGGGATATTCCTGGGATAGCTATGGGGACATAATTTCATCTTTAGGGAATCATTCTATGAAAGCAAATTCATTATCTAACCTAGGAGGATCAATATACCGTATTTCACAGATTCCTAGATGCACTACACTTCTGCTGATCCCAAACGCGGAACTGGTCCACCAAGCTAGTAAGCCAACAACTAATCTAGCTAATTATGCTGTAATTTGTCCAATTGTAGTTCGATTTCTGATTTTAATATCAACACTACACATGCGGTCACGATATAGTTTTGTGATCAGTCAGCTATTTGTCATTGTCTATCAATTGCTCTGTCATCTAGCTTCGATCTACACCGCATCACTATGATCCGTTGGCAAGGTTGCCAAAAGTTGGGCTGCGTCGCTAACACCAGCAAAGATGGGACTGATATGCGATTCACGGCAGTATACTACTTATTCAGGGTAGAAGGTACAAGAGGGAGAATAGATAAAATCGAACGTCCAAATCGTGTGTGATAACATTTGGGCCTTTCTAGACTCATGCCAACATTCTCGCATTCGGAACCTTAGCGTATCAGAGTGATAAATAAATGCCTTCACACTTGAATCTAAATCACTGGCCTTTTCTAGACTCATGCCAACGTTTTCGCATTCGGAACCCTTGCTTACCAGAGTGAGAAAAAGTTTGATAGATTCAATGATTGGAGACTCGTCAAAAATTGTGTGTAGTAGCACTTAGGCCTTTCTAGATTCAAAATTCTCCTCCAAAAGGGACTGGATACCCGAAGAGAATCATCAGAGTGAAAGTTTGATCGATTCAATGATTTTCGACTTCCACGAGTATCAACACTTTTGAAGGATTGCAAGTGCAAATTAAGGATCAAAGGAATTTGAGTAGCAAAACACTTATCCGGGAGGTATCCAGTGTGAAGTCCAAAAACAAAACTGACTGTCGTCTTTATTGATCTTCTCTCTAGCTCTCAATCTTTCTAGCTACATGATTTGATTGTATTTGTACAGAATTACGTCTACCATTCATATTTTGCACGATTCCGATGCTCAGCTGGCCTAATTTTCAAGATCAAGTTCAATGATGGATTTTGATTACATTTAGAATGCTACCGATCTGCTAGGCTATTGGTATGGTTTCCATCGGGTGTCGCTTCAGATTGTTTATTTTATCATGCTGCTCAAAGTTAGTCGAGTCCCTCAGCCGCATAGCTTTTATTTCGTTATGCTGATAAACATTGCCGCTCTGCTCTACGTTTATAATCGTGGGCCCTTGTAGTAGGACATGAATTTGATTGGGGTTTTATGATGCGGCTCGCTTGATTAGTTGTAACAGCTTGATTAGTTCGTAACAATATCTATGTGAAGACGTGGAGCAAACCTCTGTGAATCTTCACAGAGATCTAAGTAAAGAGTATTTACTCAACTTCATTAATATGGCCTATTGTCCATCACAGCTCAATTGTGACAAGATATTTGACTAGCACCAACATAAATATAGGTCATACCACTATATTCCTAAATAACAGACGCAATTATTAAAAGGCTCTACAGATGAAGAAAAAAAAGATCCCAAGTAAGTGAATTCTTCCACTACCTCGAGGGTTTCCCCGTTTGAAAAGTAGGCATGAAAGTCCGTCATCTTGTCGTAGTTCCCGGCGAGATCCGAATGAACTGGATAGTTCACCCGTAGGCCGAAACCCTCACACAGTTTTGCCTGGTGACTGGTGAGCTTTCCAGGAAAGCCGTTTTCGTTCATGATTTTCCATAGCTCTGTGCGGTCAATATTGTCGTATGCAGCTTTGATGTCGATGAACAGATGATGACCTAATATTCACGGCATTTTTTAAGGATTTGCTGTCCGCTTATGATCTGGTTCTTTGTTGACCTGCCATCGATGAGGCCGGCTTGATAACTTCCTACGAACTCATTCGTGCTCGATGAACGCCGACGTAAGATGATGGGATAGCACTTTATAGGCGGCATTCAAAATAGTGATGGCTCTGAAGTTCTTACATTCAAATAGTCGCTTGCACTCCTCCGGTAGTTGTTTGGTTTCCCAGGTTCTATCATTCGAAACAGACAGGGGACCACCTTTTCTAGGCCCATATTATTGAGTTCAGCTGCGATACCATTCTTACCAGATACTTGGTGGGTTTTGAGCTGATGAATGGCATCCTTAACTTCCCTCCTCACGCTGATGGATAATTTGGATAATTTCCTTCCTTCATTGTAGTCGGTTTTTCGGTTTTCTTGGTCTCCCGTGCCATTCATCGAAGTGCTGCTTCTACCTTTTAGTGACCGTCCGTCCGTTAGGAGGCTCTTATCCTTATCCTTATATCTAACTTATTCCGGGTCTTTGACGATCTTTAAAGACTGCAGCTTTATCGCCCGTGTTGCATTCTTCTCCTCCAAAAGGACTGCGTACTCTTCGTTGAACCATTCGTTCCATCGACTCTATTCCACGTACCCGGTGGTGCTCTTAGCTGCGCCATTGATGGCTGCTTTTACTGAGCGCAGTTCTCTAGAGGAGCCACACCGAGCTCATCTCACCCAACGCTGCCTCGAGATTCAGTGCATACAGGCGACATCCGGCTGCTTCAGTCACTCTAGGTACCGTGGCGGTCGCCGGTACCGTTCATTGTTGATGACGGGAAATTTTGGGCGCAGATCTACCATCACCAGTGATCAAAGTCGATGCCGATAGATCCTGACGTCGATGATGTAAAAAAGCGCCATGCGTTTATCAGAACGTGGTCGATTCTCGATTCCGTCTGCTGTAGTGATCTCCAGGTGTAACAATAAGGAAGGCTGTATTGGAAGAAGGTGGTAAGAAATGTTCTTGGAGACGGCGAAATGAATCGTAGGCCGTTTTTGTTCGTCAGCTGGTGGGTGCTGAGCTTTCCAATCACCAGTCTGAATTTTTCTTCTTGATCTATCTGAGCGTTTAGGTCGCCTATGATGATCGTGGCGTCTTGGCTTGTGCAGCGATCGTTTTTGCGTTCGAGCTGCGCGTAGAATGCGTCCTTGTCAGTGTTTTTGGAGTGAAGGCTGTGCACGTTGATTATGATTATAAATTTGAAGAATCGGCACTTGATCTTCAACTTCCACATGATTCCGTTGATGGGCCACCAATCGATCCCTTCCCGCTCATCACAACGAAAAATACCCTGTATTACTACAATATTCTCAGTGTACTGTACAGGAACAATCTACTTTTTCGTGATTCATTCACTGTTCAGAATGTAGATTTCGCACACGATATATTCTCTCTCTCTCTCTTCTTGGCGTAACGTCCTCATTGGGACAAAGTCTGCTTCTCAGCTTAGTGTTCTATGAGCACTTCCACAGTTATTAACTGAGAGCTTCCTCTGCCAATGACCATTTTGCATGCGTATATCGTGTGGCAGGCACGAAGATACTCTATGCCCAAGGAAGTCAAGGAAATTTCCTTTACGAAAAGATCCTGGACCGACCGGGAATCGAACCCGTCACCCTCAGCATGGTCATGCTGAATACCCGTGCGTTTACCGCCTCGGCTATATGGGCCCTACACGATATATTAAATTAGATTAATTCAGGTTCGTATGTTATTCGGAGAAACTTGTGGTAAACTTGTTTATATATACATATTTTGATAAGCGCATTAAATGAAAAAAAAAAACAACCAAAACATTTTTCGTATAAATCCTAATGATTTCTACTTGTCTACTCTTTACAGAAAACAATCCTATAAACAGCATCCGCTAGGCTTCGATACCAATCATGGATACAACAGAACCCGATGCCCCGCAGGCATCAACCTCTGGGGTAGTGATGTCCCCTTCGACATCTACCGGTGGTGGCCGGAAGCGTAAGCTGTCCACCGACGAATGCACCAGTGAACAGCCGAACATGAAGTTCCTCTCGGTAGAACTGTCCGATATCGAGCTCCAGGTATCGCTGTTGGACCTCAGCGACGAAATCCTAATGGAAATCTTCCTCAACCTGGACAGCAACAGCTTGGTCGCCTTGTCCGAGTGCTGCCTGCGGCTGAACAACTTGGTCAAGGACAAGAAGCTGTGGGTTTCGGCGGACTTTAGTTCATCCCGATTGGGTACCCAGGAGCTGCAACGAAAGATCAAGCATCTGCAGGCGGAAACCCGCTCGTTGAAGATCCGGGGATTGACCAGTTTGTATCCGCTGGACAAGTGGAAAACTCCAACTTTGACGGCGAACCTGCTGATGTGGATCAACAAGTACTGCCCCCAGCTGGAGCACTTCGAAATTAACGAGGGCTACTTCGACACCAACAATATGGCGATCATTTCCTTTCCGCCGAGCATACGAACGTTAGTTTTTCGAAAATGCGAAGCGGACCGATCGATGGCGTCCGAGATCCGAATGGGATTCTTGTCGAAAATTGATAGAACTTTGCAAAAGTTGGAAGTGAGTTAAGGTTGCCCGGGTAGAAGTATATAACTAGCTATGAACTAACTGAATCAGAACTTGTTTTTTTACATTTTTATTCTATGTATAAAAAGTTAGAGTAACACATTCATTCAACAGTATTTTTTTAGATGTTTACACATTTTTAAAGGGTAATACGGTCAAAATTTGGTCACACAATTTTTTTCATAACTTTAGACCGCGTACACCAAAACAGCTGATTTTTGTACCAGTAATGCTACATTACATGTAGCTTATACCATAAAATTTTCATAAATATCGATTGAGTATTGGTTAATATATAGATAAAACCATCGACCTACCTTTTTAAAATTTTGTACAAAGGCGCTCCATAGTAAATTTTCGGAAATTTAAGGTCAGTAAAGCACAATTTTGATTATAGAACTACCAATACTGCTCCGATTTTTACCAAAATTTTACAGTATAGTACTAATATGAAAATATGTTCTTAGTTAAACTTTGAGCCATTTTGTATGAATACTTTTAAAGTTGTAGCAGTTTGAATATGAAAAAAAACTGACCGTGTGCCACTTAAGCAAATATAACTTTGTAACGGCTGGATCAAATTGAATGAAATTTTTACACAACATTTTGATATGCATACTTCACATACAGAAAAATTTTCATTGAAATCGGTTAAGTATCTCTGGCTCTATAAATAAAACTGTAAAAATGTGTGAATCCTTTTTGCTCAAAACTTTGAAATTGCAGATCTCAGGGTTTAAAAATATCTCCGCAAATACGAGACCGATTTTGATGAAAATTTTATGGTACAAGCTATATATAATGTGCCATTACTGATCCAAAAATCAGCTGTTTTGGTGTACGAAATCTGAAGTTATGAAAAAAATTGTGTGACCAAAATTTGACAAAATTTGACCACCTAAACAAATATAACTTTGTAACGGCTGGATCAAATTGAATGAAATTTTTACACAACATTTTGATATGTATACTTTACATACAGAAAAATTTTCATTGAAATTGCTTCAGTATTTCTGGCTCTATAAATAAAAGAGTAAAAATGTGTTCTTATTTTTTAATCCTCTTTGTACAAAATTTTCAAATTGCAGTTTTCAGCATTCACAATATCTCCGCAAATACTGATCCGATTTTGATGAAAATTTTATGGTATAAGCTACATATAATGTACCATTACTGGTAAAAAAATCAGCTGTTTTGGTGCACGCAGTCTCAAGTTATGAAACAAATTGTGTGACCAAATTTTGACCGTATCACCCTTTACAAATGTTTTTTTTTGTTTTTCTGTAATTTTACTGATTTATCTCTTGTTCCTAAGGAGCAATTTGCCATTGTTCCATAGCACGGCTATTCCCTTTAGAATTGCACTAACCAATTTGATTTTTTATTCTATGTTCTAGGAACTTACAATAGAATACTGCAGTTGGTTCGATACGCACGATTTTATGGCCCTATCCAAGGTGCCACATTTGCGCTACTTGAGCTTGCGGGGTTGTGCCAACATGAAGGATAGTGTCCCGTATGCCAGCATTGCAACCCGATTTGGTTTTAAGAAATTAGAGGTAAGTGTTGGGAGACAATTTAGTAATAGTCATGAGCTAGTGCGTTTTATTGATCCTTCAAGATTTCTTTGGTGCACAGAAATCTTGGCGTAGACTGCTTCTCAGTTTAGTTTTCTATGAGCACTTTCACAGTTTCAACTGAGAGCTTCCTCTGTAAATGGCAGTTACGAAAGATACGATATGCTCAAGAATGTTCATGGACCGACTAGGAATTAAACTCATCCTAATCATGTTTATTTCTAGCATTTTGTTAAAAAAATATTGTGAATAAGCTTCAACAGATACGATTTTGTAATGCTTAGATTTATGTCACGGTCGCCATATAGTTCACTTTATTTCGTTCTAAATTGATATCTGATTAACTGTGTTGATTCGTTGACCTACTTTCCCGAGGGAATTAGCTCTAACATTCAGTCACTATAACGGTTTGTTTCACTTGTACTAATTGTACTTCACTATCCCCTTCTTGCCGCCGCAGGTTCTAGATCTCCGCGACACGCCCATATCGGATTCCGACGTGAGCTGCTTCAACATCGTTCAATCGTTAAAGGAGCTTCTGCTGGAATGTCCGGAGTACCTTCGGACCGAACGTGGTCTGAATGAGTACAACGAGGCGGAACGACAGCGCGTGGAGCAGCTGCGACGAATAGCCAATCAGGACATCATAAACATCCGGTACCATCCGGGAGGCGAAGTGGTGGCCGCAAATCAGCAGGACAATGCTCAACCAGCGGCGGCAGCGGAGAATGTCGCGGAACCGGTTCCACCACCGCGTCCACCACGGCCGCATTTTCTCGGTGAAGGACGAAACGTTTTCCGTTTCGTCAACAGACATTTCTTTCCAAACTTGCACGAAAATGCAGGAGAGAATCTGATTCGCTTTATAAATCGGGCAGAGCTGGATCCGGCCGCGGCCAATGCAAATCAGCCAGATCAGCAGCAACAGCAACAACAACCAAACAACAATAACGATGCTGCAGTTCCTCCGGCAGGCAACGAATACCCACCTGGGCAAGTCCCTCTTGTTGATCCTCCACCGGAAATCCGCCAACGTCACGTCCGAATCGTGTACAACCGCCACAACATCATTAGGATTGTTAATCATCCGGCGGAGCGGAACAACAACGTAGAAAACAACAACAATGATCAGCAACAGCAAGAGAACCAACAACCAATAGGTCGTCTACCGGTCGAGGTAGCCTATCAGCAAATTTTCGAAGCGGGCAATAGAGATCGAGTCGAAAATGGTCCAGTTGGGGGAGGAGCAGCTGCCCCACAAGCCGAGGGAGTTCCTCAAAGAGAAGCAAGACCAGGGGCAGCAGTAGTGGTGGTGGCAAATGGTCCAGTAGCGGAAGACGAAGAAGCGAATGTGAATGCAAACGAGAACCAAAACGGGGAAAATGGAGAACGGCCAGCTCCGGCAGCGGCACCAGCGGCGGCAGCAGATGCACGAGATCCGCCGCCACCGCAACCTCAGGAGGATGTTAACGGTAAGTGGTGAACGGTAGGATGTGGTTTATTTGTGTATTGCTTGGATATATGCGTTTCCTATCATACGAGAAACTTTCTTTAACCCTTTTCTTCCCACGACTTTGAACGACTATATCTATGCCAAAAAAGCGTTTCCGAAAAAAGTGGTAGAACAAAAGTTATTGCAAATTGGCTAAATTTTTCGAAATCAATGAAAAAAATTTTGGTTGTAAATCAATAGGTTTTTGATTGTTTATCAATAGTTCAACTATTGAAACAAGTAGTTAGTAGTTGGGTTAACCTTATGAGGTTATAACCATATTCTAAAAATTATTGCATCATATTCATCTAATTCCGTTTGTCCGGAGTTTGTCGAAAATCGATGGTGCTCCAGAGCAACCATGGAAAGTAGAGGGTTAAGAACTTCAAAAATTTTGAATTTAATGTTTTTTCGCTTAAAATGTTCAGAAACATTTCCTCTTTGCGACGATGTATGAAACACAAGTTGACATTTTTTGAAAGTTTTTCGATGATCTTTCGGGATTTCTGGGATTTCTACCAAAGCTCTCTGCAGATTCTGCAGTAATGTTACACGGGGTCTCTGCAGGAGTACCTCCCGGGATTTCTTCCAAAAGTTTCTCGATGGGTTCGTCTTGAAAATTCTTCTCAAATTTAACAAAAAAAAATCCTACATGATGTTTTCTAAGTGGTTTTCCGGGATAGCTTTCTGGCAGTTTCTCTCGTGGTTTTTGCGATTGTTGCAGAAATTCATTCAGGGGCTTCTTCCAGAGAGTTTTTTGATATTTTTCTAAAAGTTGCTTCGCAAATTTTCGGCCGTAGTTTCTCTCGGAATTTCTCTTGGAGGTTTTAGGAGTTCCTCCTTGAATTTCCTTTTTATTTCCTCCCGGAATTACTCCCAGAACTTTTTACCCTTCTTACACCCATAAGAAGGGTATAAATACCGCTTGGAAAACCGACTTTCGATCCGAGGCCCGCAGGGCCGAGTCACATATACCAATCAACTCAGCTCGACGAATTGAGCAAATGTCTGTATGTGCGTGTGTGTGTGTATGTGTGTGTGTATGTGTGTGTGTGTATGTGTGTGTGTGTGTGTGTGTGTGTATGTGTGTGTGTGTATGTATGTTACAAAAAAATGTCACTCACGGTTCTCAGCCGTCTGTTGACCGATTTGAGTTCTCTTAGAAGCAAATGAAAGCTACTACATCCTAGTAGAACGCTATTGAATTTTATTTTGATTGGACGTTCGGTTACCGAGATATCTTTCAAAGAGTGCTAGGGAGTAGTACAACTTAATTATTTTAGATATTTTTGACAAAGTGTGTCACCATAAATTTCTCAGCCGTCTATCAGCCGATTTGGGTTCTTAAGGCCCCAAACGAAAGCTACTACATCCTAGTAGAACGCTATTAATTTTTTTTGATTGGACGTTCGGTTACCGAGATATCTTTCAAAGAGTGCTAGGGAGTAGTACAACATAATTATTTTAGATATTTTTGACAGAGCGTATCATCATAAATTTCTCGGCCGTCTATCAACCGATTCGAATTCTTAAGGCCCCAAACGAAAGCTACTGCATCCTAGAAGAACGCTTTTGAATTTCATTCCGATTGGACATTTTGTAACCGAGATATCTTTCGGGGAGTACTTTGGAGTAATACAACTTAACTTTTTAAGAGGTCTTTGACAAAATGCTTCATAATAAATGAATCAGCCGTGTGCCAATCGATTTGAGTTCTCTCAGCACCAAATGAAAGCTACAGCATCCTAGTAGTATGCTAATTAATTTCATGCCGTTTGGACATTTTGTTTCCGAGATATCTTTCGATGAGTACTTAGGAGTAATAAAATTTACGCTTTTGAGAGATTTTTGATAAAATTTATCATGATAAATTTGTTTAAACATTCCATACAAGATTATAGGAGATTCCATCTGGCATTTCTGGTAGTTGAGCCCATGGTCGATGATTCTATTTTGGAAAGCAATCAACTTGATGCCAAATCTACAATATTTTCTAGAATGACCAAAAATCACAATCATAAATAGGAATAATACAGCAATAATTTTAATAAGTGTAAGAAGGGTTCTGTTCACCATAGGTGGATTAATTCAGGTTTTTTGGAGATGTCTCAGTTTTTCTCAGCATTTCTTCCAAAGTTGTTTTCTAAATTTCTGTAATAGATCTTTGCGAAGTTTCTGCACGTGAATTCCTTCGATATTTTTTACCGAAAATTTCTAAAAAATAATTTCGTAAGTTTTTTTTTATCTGTATTAACGAGATTTTTAGCCCTTGGCTAGTTCATCTCGGGACCCACGTTTTACTTCCCTTCCGAAGGAAGAACTCACATTTTGCGAGTTTGTCGGGAGTGGGATTCGATCCCAGGTCCTCGGCGTGATAGTCAAGTTTTACCATCACACCAGCTCCGCTCCCAACGTGAGGTGAATCTTTTTCGACCGCAGTTTCTTCTGGAGCCCGTAGTAGGCCCGACTTCCGCTGATGATCCGCCTCCGAATTTCACGGCTCACGTTGTTGTCAGCCGTCAGTCCGAGGTAGACGAATTCCTCCACCACCTCGAAAGTACCCCGTCTATCGTAGCATTACTACCCAGACGGATCCGGTTGTGTTCGGTTCCGCTTACCAGCATGTACTTTGTTTTTGAGGCATTCACCACTAGTCCGACCTTTGCTGCTTCGCGTTTAAGGCGGGCGTACATCTCTGCCACCGTTCCAAATGTTCTGGCAATAATATCCATGTTGTCCGCAAAGCACACACATTGTCGGGGTTTTGTGAAAATCGTTCCCCGGCTGTTGAGCCCGGCTCGTCGCATCACACTTTCCAGAGCGATGTTGAAGAGTAGGCATGAGAGTCCATCACCTCGTCGCAGTCCCTGGCGAGATTCGAATGAACTGGATACCCCTTATGCAGTTTTGCACACCGTCCATCGTTGCTTTAATCAGTCTAGTCAGCTTCCCAGGAAAGCCGTTTTCGTCCATGATTCTCCATAGTTCGGCGCGGTTGATACTGTCGTATGCCGCTTTGAAATCGATGAACAGGTGATGCGTTGGGACCTGATATTCACGACATTTCTGGAGGATTTGCCGTACGAATCTGGTCCGTTGTCGACCGGCCGTCGATGAAGCCGGCTTGATAACTTCCCAAGAACTCATTCGTTTTAGGTGACATACGACGGAAGTGTCGGCAGTACAACATCTGTTCCCATGTCTATGGATGGCCATGAGAGAGGAGAGTAAATTGTATTAAACTATTGTTCCCCAGTCCACTGGTCAACGTCCGTGAATATACACCCTAAAACGAAGTAACTTGCAAAAAGACAAAGGATTTTTCACTCATATTTGTGCACGACTAGATCAACACAAATTTGTGCTGATCCAGTGGTACACAAATTTGCGTAAAAATTCTTTTGTCTTTTCGGTCGCTGCGTGAAAGTTACTCGTTGCGCTGTGTACATCGAGTTCTGCGCTGCCGGTGGACGCATAAATGTCCCATGTGCAAAAACAGACAATCGAGAAAATCGCGTCCAAAGTTCGAAAACGTAAATTGTCTCAACTATGAAGTGTAAGTGCTGAATCGTGATCTAACATCAACCAATTTTGAATTTGAGCACTAATTACTGTTTTAGAGCGATTTTATAGTTCCATAGGATTTCCAAAGAAACGTGACGCTTATGCGTCCACTTTTTAGAATGTTACAAATCGGCCTTGCATTTTTTCAACAATTTTCAGAACAAACAACCTATTTTTATTGCCTTATATGATAGTACACCATGATACATGGTCATGGGCTGAAAAATCTCAATATTGCCAAAAATGCACATGGGACAATTATGCTTCCACCGGCAGTGCGTGTAGAGTATAATTGTATCACTCCGTTTGCTACTGATTTACGCGGTCTCCGAAAGTACCCCGGGTAATAGTTCTGTCCCCGCCGGTAGTGATCTTCCTGGTGATTCCGCTGCCCGAATCTGTCCGTTGTGACTCTGTTTGTCCTACAGGAAGATGATCTGGGATAGCACTTTGTGGGCAGCATTCAAAATAGTGATCGAACTGAACTGCCGGTGGACGCATAAATGACCCATGTGCAAAAACAGACAATCGAGAAAATCGCGTCCAAAGTTCGAAAAAAGTAAATTGTCTCAACTATGAAGGTATGAAGTATAAGTGCTGAATCGTGTTCTAACATCAACCAATTTTTAATGTGAGCACTATTTTTTGTTTTAGAGCTATTTTATAGTTCCATAGGATTTCCAATGAAACGTGACGCTTATGCGTCCACTTTTAAGAATGTTACAAATCGGCCATGCATTTTTTTGAACAATTTTCGGAACAAACTACCTATTTTTATTTCCCCATATGATAGTACCCCACGATACATGGTCATGGGCTGCAAAATCTCAATATTGCCAAAAATACACATGAGACAATTATGCTTCCACCGGCAGAAGTTCTCACATTCCAAATGGTCGCCTTTCTTGTGAATGGGGCAGATTACCCCTTCCTTTCACTCCTCCGGTAGCTGTTCGGTTTCCCAGATCCTGACTATCAGCCGATGCAGACAGATGGCCAACTTTTCTGGGCCCATCTTGATGAGTTCAGCTGCGATACCATCCTTACCAGCTACTTTATTGGTTTTGAGCTAGTGAATGGCATCCTTAAATTCCCTCAGCGTGGAAGTTGGTTCATTTCCGTCTTCCGCTGCATTGGCGTCGTCGTTTTCTCCTTTGCCGTGGGCTCCCGTGCCTACGTTCTCCACGCCGTTCAGGTGCTAATCGAAGTGCTGCTTCCACCTTTCAATCACCTCACGTCTGTGTGTCAAGAGGCCTCCGTCTTTATCCCTGCATATTTCGGCTCGCGGCACGAAGCCGTTGCGGGATGCGCTGAGTTTCTGATAGAACTTCCGTGTTTCTTGGGAACGGCACTGCAAAACACAAATGTTTGTAATGTAAATATATTCACTGGCGACCGTCGGTACCGTACATTATTGCTGTCGGAGTGCATTTGCCCCACTTTATTCGGGTAAACTACACGCTGTCAAAAATTCAATCGACCTCTGGCCGTTTCTACTTTCAGTGCGTGTCATCCTGCACGGAGCCATTCAGAACAACCAACCGAGGATGATGCCCCACGTGATCATCGTCAGAGGGGAGAACAACGCCGCAGGAGCAGGTGAGGCAGCCGATAACAATCAGCAACGACCGGCCAACGCATTCTACCAGTATCTTAACCTAGGTCCTGGCGCTCCCGGACCAAATTACGTGTCGCTGGTCAGCGATCGCGGCGTGTGCGCGTACGGTGTCTCCCGGCACGAACTGGGCGGAGCGGCCTTCATCCGCGAGTACTTCCGGCCAAACAACACCAGCCTGGAGCGACTGTTTGTGCGGAACTACAAACTGGTCACCGATACCTCGTTGGACCATCTGGAATCGGCCGCACCGCACCTGAAGCTGCTGGACGTCACTGGCACTTCGGTCACGGCCCAAGGCGTCCGGCGGTTCCACCTGGCTCGACCCAATTGTACCATACTTTCGGACTTTGAATAGACTCTAGTGTGTTAACTTAGATTATAAAAAAAAAAACATGGAGCAAGCAGCAGGGTAGGACTGTGCGTAATTCGTTTTAGAGGAGACAATTTATAACGATCTGGAGCCGAACATTATTTAAAATTGAATTTTATGAACTAAGTTATTGAATTTGATGACAGGAAGTGAAATTTCCCGCAAGAATGACTCGATTCAAAATTTATTTCCTAAGCAAACTACAAATCATTTTAGGACTAAGAAGAACATTTTTATTTTTAATATATTTTTTATTTTACAAAGCAAAAACTTATACATGAAATACGCCACTAAATTATCCTAGAATCATTACAATGATTGAAAAATAAATGTGCAGTATTTAAAGAAAACTTCCTGACTCTGTCATTTTTTTCCGAAAACTGTCTGTTAAGGTGAATATACAACGATGCCACACTTCGAATTTTAAAAAGCACAAATCTGAAGAACCGAGGGTTGGTTTGCGCTGAAAAGCTGATCAATTGGTCATCACCAGGGCCCTGTAGCATAATCGGGCTAATAATATTAGCTACAAGTTACAAGCTACAAGTACTAATATTACAAGTGCTAATAATTTGTGTTGCATAAAGGCTCCATTTCTCACTAATATTATTAGCACTTGTAACACAGACAAACAGACGTAACACTTCGAACATTTTTCGATTTAAATCATAGTCACGGAAACATATTCGCCCAATGCTAAAATGACTAAGTTTGGCCGAACATCAACTAGGTGGCGGTAGTGAGCAAACGTCAAACTCGAACAAAAACGATGTGAGCGCCACAGGTGGGTAGTTGGCCAACTATCAAATTTTGGAAAAGATCGTTAAATCGAAGTACGATGGGAATTATCGGAGTGTTACGTCTGTTTGTCTGTGCTTGTAATATTAGTGTCCATGAAAATACAAGTTGTTTTGGTTCATTTACCTGTCAAAAATCATCCGACAGTTTACTATTAATTTGAAATGGCAGTTGTTGTTTGTTTATTTTCTGCATTTCCCGAGTAACATCGTAAAAAAGTTAACAGAATTTTCTTTAAAAAATAACTTCATTGATTCCGAAGTTTTGCATTCTCTATACGATACATGTGCTGTTTGGATCATTTTCGGCCGCTCTAACGAAATATTTTTTTTTACAAAGTATGGAACAATTCCAATTACCAAAATTAAGTGACACATTTTGAAAATTTTACTATTATTGTTTATCATGAGTTTTTTTTTATAATGGTATTTTCATAGACAGATGGATGATCAAAGCGTCAACGATAACATGCAAATGCAAATGACAAATATACACACACAAACAACAATTAGTGAGTATGTACCTACACTAAACGGCGGCTTGCGGTGAAAATTACTATTCTGAGGGTCAATTTAAATGCACAACGCCACTAAATTTGTGCAGACTGAGTTTCGTTTTAATTCAACAGAATTATGTTTTCAATTTTACCATGGACTCGATTTTCAATTAAAAAAAGTTTCTGTTGGCAACCGGATTCGAACCAAGAATCTTGACATCACCAGGCTCGCACGCTACCACTCAGCTATCGAACCGGTTGATGTGAGAAGAAACAAAACGCACACAAGAAGCGTTGATGCGTCGATGATCATGTTTTGCCATGGTAAATTTAAAAACATTTGTGTGCTTGTCATTACTGCAAGGCTCCTTTCAGTGTAGAGTGCAATGCAAAAGATTTAGCAACAGGTATTATGCTTCTTGTTAAAATCCGAAGTTATCTGGGATGCAAAATTGAGCTTTTACCTACTCTTATTTATATGTCACAACTCGATTCGGGTTAGGGGGCATCCATAAAGTACGTCACGCTTAGAGGGGGGAGGGGGGGTTCTGAAAAGTGTGACAAACAATGTATTATGTATAGGAAAAACCCGTACGAAGGGGGGAGGGGGGGGTTAAAAATTCCCATTTTTAGCGTGACGTACTAAATGGATGCCCCCTTAGTGTAAAGTGAACAGACGTCCCGGATTGTGCGGGACAGCCCCGGATTCAAACTAGTCGTCCCGCATTGTAAAGTGTCCCGGAAATGTCCCGGATTTCAACAACAGCTAAAATATGTTTTATTCTTGACAGCTCTATTTGACAAATATGTTGAACTACTTCTGTTCTTTTTAAAATCCAAACTTCGGACAAATTTAAATAGTAGAACATGAAAAAATGACCTTTTTTCATGAATCAACGTGGCTCACGTTGCTTGTTTTTTTTTCTATTTCTTGGATTTCGTAAATTTTACCTAAATGCAAATTATTCACGCATATTGCTTGATTATTGTAAGCTCTTTGCAAGTGAATTTTAAGAGTTTTTGCCAGAACTTTTGTTCACATATTTTTTTTTTTCAAAAATATTCCCTAAAGTGTTTCCAGAAATATAGATACATGCACCCACAGAGCGTTCTTTGAGTAATACAAATCCCGTCAGATAAAATCCCAAGAGAAGCATACCAGAGGCTGCTGGATTCGTGGAAAAAAATAGTAGAACTTTGAAAGCGAGCATGAATTTCAGTTGAATAATCTAAATGAATTGTGAATCGTAGCCTGTAGCATAATCGGGCTAATAATATTAGCTACAAGTTACAAGCTACAAGTACTAATATTACAAGTGCTAATAATTTGTGTTGCATAAAGGCTCCATTTCTCACTAATATTATTAGCACTTGTAACACAGACAAACAGACGTAACACTTCGAACATTTTTCGATTTAAATCATAGTCACGGAAACATATTCGCCCAATGCTAAAATGACTAAGTTTGGCCGAACATCAACTAGGTGGCGGTAGTGAGCAAACGTCAAACTCGAACAAAAACGATGTGAGCGCCACAGGTGGGTAGTTGGCCAACTATCAAATTTTGGAAAAGATCGTTAAATCGAAGTACGATGGGAATTATCGGAGTGTTACGTCTGTTTGTCTGTGCTTGTAATATTAGTGTCCATGAAAATACAAGTTGTTTTGGTTCATTTACCTGTCAAAAATCATCCGACAGTTTACTATTAATTTGAAATGGCAGTTGTTGTTTGTTTATTTTCTGCATTTCCCGAGTAACATCGTAAAAAAGTTAACAGAATTTTCTTTAAAAAATAACTTCATTGATTCCGAAGTTTTGCATTCTCTATACGATACATGTGCTGTTTGGATCATTTTCGGCCGCTCTAACGAAATATTTTTTTTTACAAAGTATGGAACAATTCCAATTACCAAAATTAAGTGACACATTTTGAAAATTTTACTATTATTGTTTATCATGAGTTTTTTTTTATAATGGTATTTTCATAGACAGATGGATGATCAAAGCGTCAACGATAACATGCAAATGCAAATGACAAATATACACACACAAACAACAATTAGTGAGTATGTACCTACACTAAACGGCGGCTTGCGGTGAAAATTACTATTCTGAGGGTCAATTTAAATGCACAACGCCACTAAATTTGTGCAGACTGAGTTTCGTTTTAATTCAACAGAATTATGTTTTCAATTTTACCATGGACTCGATTTTCAATTAAAAAAAGTTTCTGTTGGCAACCGGATTCGAACCAAGAATCTTGACATCACCAGGCTCGCACGCTACCACTCAGCTATCGAACCGGTTGATGTGAGAAGAAACAAAACGCACACAAGAAGCGTTGATGCGTCGATGATCATGTTTTGCCATGGTAAATTTAAAAACATTTGTGTGCTTGTCATTACTGCAAGGCTCCTTTCAGTGTAGAGTGCAATGCAAAAGATTTAGCAACAGGTATTATGCTTCTTGTTAAAATCCGAAGTTATCTGGGATGCAAAATTGAGCTTTTACCTACTCTTATTTATATGTCACAACTCGATTCGGGTTAGTGTAAAGTGAACAGACGTCCCGGATTGTGCGGGACAGCCCCGGATTCAAACTAGTCGTCCCGCATTGTAAAGTGTCCCGGAAATGTCCCGGATTTCAACAACAGCTAAAATATGTTTTATTCTTGACAGCTCTATTTGACAAATATGTTGAACTACTTCTGTTCTTTTTAAAATCCAAACTTCGGACAAATTTAAATAGTAGAACATGAAAAAATGACCTTTTTTCATGAATCAACGTGGCTCACGTTGCTTGTTTTTTTTTTCTATTTCTTGGATTTCGTAAATTTTACCTAAATGCAAATTATTCACGCATATTGCTTGATTATTGTAAGCTCTTTGCAAGTGAATTTTAAGAGTTTTTGCCAGAACTTTTGTTCACATATTTTTTTTTTCAAAAATATTCCCTAAAGTGTTTCCAGAAATATAGATACATGCACCCACAGAGCGTTCTTTGAGTAATACAAATCCCGTCAGATAAAATCCCAAGAGAAGCATACCAGAGGCTGCTGGATTCGTGGAAAAAAATAGTAGAACTTTGAAAGCGAGCATGAATTTCAGTTGAATAATCTAAATGAATTGTGAAATATCATTTTGAGAAATTTTTGAGTAATGCCTGAAAAGTTCCAATGAACATAGTGCAATTGCGTTAGATACGAATCTTCCAGCGAAATACTGAAAAAATGCCTTAGTAACCTCTCAGGGAAAGTTCTCGAGGGACATTGTTGAAATTTTTCAATTTACCTGCAGTCCCTTGAAGTCCAAAAAAAGCAAAGTCCAGCTGTTTATCTAGAAATGCCTGAAAAAAATCCTCAAGTTTTTTTTTTCAAAGTTTTCACTAGTAATTCTTTTGCACAAAAATATTTTCAAGGTTTCTCCAGGATTTCCTTCAACAGATGTTCCAGGACTTTTTTAGAAATGATCAAGGGATTTCTATAAAAGTTTTGTTAAAAACTCTTTCCTGATTTTTTTCCAGCAATTTCTTTCAATGTTTGAACAGAAGTTTTTCATTCAAAAATATTGAGACATTTCGAAAGAATTCTCTTGAAATGTTTAGAAATAAATTTTAGAAAAACCAAAAAAAGATGAACACAAGAAGAATCTCTAAAATATTTTTGTTATGTTTTTAAATGTAGGGCCTTGTTTTTCATTATCTTTATTTGATAAACATTTCAATCAAATTCATATAAATTTCAGCATTTCTCAAAAATTTAACAATTATTTTATCTTTTCTATTTGTTACGCCTGCAACCTATATTTTTATATAATAGTTTTTTTTTTGTTGAATATTGTGATTCGGTGACTGATAAACTGACGATTTGAGTTATGAAAAACTGTGTCCCGCATCAGTGCAAAACATATCTGGTCACTTTAGGTTAGTGTATATTAATTGTAGCTCTTATTGCTGACTGCACCCCAAATTGGACTGACACAATAGTGTGCACACACCTTCAAAGTGTGATTGCAGCGCAGGGCCACGTCGGATCGAGTTGAGGTCTTCGGTGCACTTATTCCTTGTAAATGGAGGAATAAGTGCACCGAAGACGTCGAGACGATCCGAGGCAAATGTGCACTTTTATCACACTTTTTAGGCGTACCAAAAAAAGTGTGATAGTCCAATTTGGGATGTAGTCTGCAATAATTATCTTGATGATGCGCAATACAAACAATTAATTCAAATTTATTCTGCATCTGCAACTTCACCTGTGTATAGTCGCGCTTTCGATTTGATGCAGTGACCACATAACTTTACCAAGGACCACAAATCAAAGATGGGTATTGTAGAAACTTTGGAGAATCCTTAGCAAAAATGATATTTTGTTTACAAAATGACGTGCAAATCAACGCAATTTTCTATCAATAAATATCTACACGCAGAAAAATAAATTGTAAACACAATTAAATTCTAGTTCAAATCAACCCATTTTTCAGTTTACTATAGCGACAAACTGATTTCTAGTTTAAACTGAATTGTTCTATTGTTTGATAATACAAATATTTTCATTTGTCGAAATTTTTGGGAGTTTGTTAAAACAAACAGAGATATGGTATTTTCAACATGAAATAATGGATTGATTCAAACGACTGCACTTTTGCCACAAACAAACCCGGAATGTGATTGTGTTGGTGACGGCAGCAACTGCGGCAGCTCGGAAATCTATTTTTAGACCGTCGGTAAGCGGATGGGGAGGAGAACGACCAAAAAAACAGACAAAAAAGGCGAAACCGATCAACTTTTTGTGGATGCTGTCGTGAGTACCTGCGCGATATCCATCACGGCCAAAGCTGCACTTGGAAGTTGGCGTGATGAATTTGCTACACCTTCTTCGTTGTGGCGATGTTGGGGTAAGCATTTTATAGCTGTGTGAGTGCTTTCGGGCCATGTTTATGGTTTTTATTTTGTTGAAACAAATGAAATTTTTGACATTATATGAAATGATGGTAATCGGTTGTTTTTATCGATAAACTTTAAATGATAACAATCAAATATAACTTTGGAATAAGTAAATTCTCAGTTTGAAAACCAACCATGCGTTTTATTGTTTTAAACAAGCGCCATTTTTCTGCGTGTAATACATATTGCTAAACTTAATCGTCGAAAACTGGAATTATAATTGAAATGTTAGATAAATAATATCTTTTGAGTTCATCAAAATGATATATTAATGCATTTTAAACTAAATATAACTTCTGCAGTAATTAAAATTAACTTGTAAATTATTTTACAAGACCTTTGAGACTTGTAATCAAAAGTACAAGTCATAGCATATATTTTATACTTGTAGTTTGTTTATGCAACAGACACTTGTAAATTCTACTAGTTAATAATATTAGTCCAGCCGACTTGTAATATTAGACTTGTAATTTGTACTTGTAGGATTTTTATGCAACAGGAAATTACAAGCTACAAGCTACAAGACTAATATTATTAGTAAAATTTTCATTATGCTACAGGCCCCAGCAGGTCACCAATCGATCAATTTTTCAGCGCAATCCGTCTTTTGATTCTTCAGATTTGTGCTTTTTAAAATTCGAAGTGTGGCTTCGTTATATATTCACCTTAAGATGTTCTTTTAGATATTTTCCCGGGAACTATTTCGGAGTTCATCCCTGGGGGATGATTTGCTTCGGGGTTTTCTCTATAGACATTCCTTCATGCTTTTCTTCAGGGATCCCGAAATATCTTCAGGGTTTCCTCTAGTCGGGGATTTCTCCTAAAACTACAAAACCCCAACTAGCATAACAGTCCCATTTGAATTTTTATCACTTTTGAGTTATCGTTTGGAATAGCCGTCATTTTCAATATTACTTCTAAAAATAACAATTCAAATTTCGAACTTTATGTCAATATGTGAAAAGAATGCCAAATTATGAGCGTCCCATATTGAAAATACCCGCATAACAGTCCCATCATGGATTTGTGTACCCTGTAACACAAAACTAAACAATTTTGTAATACATAAACGTACTATCTTTTCACATCTATGTATTGATGTAGAAAGCTAGTTTCGAGATGATTGAAATATCTTTCAATTATGGTGACTTTTCAAAGTTTTATATAGAAACGAATTTCCAACTTAAAATGCCTTTTTCAACTTTTTATAAATGGGAATGATATGCGAGTGAGGGCAGTACCAGTCCCGGTCATTTGTATTCGAAGAAACATGAAACAAAGGTTTGGATTGAGTGGAATAGTCTATTACTTAAAAAATATATTGAATACATCCACAGCTCCTACTTCTTGGCATATCTTGCCGCCGCCGCATCCGAAGCCGCCACAAACGTTCGCTTGAGTTTGGTTTCGCGCGACTGCCGATACTCGGCGGCCACGTCCTTGGAAAGTTCCGCGATCAGGGTCATCGTTTCCGCCGGATAGCGACAGCCCAGAAACTCCACGTTGGTGAACACCTGCGCCAGGCAAACCAGCTCATCCTCGGAGAACCGATCCTTGTGGCGTTCCATGAACATACGGCGCAGTTCCCAGTGCTCGTCGCACTCGTAGAAGGTTTTGTACTTGTTCACGTCGAAGCTGGTTCCGGCGGCCATCGTATGTGGATGGGATGTGAAACGAACGTTGATGAACTGGAGAGGGCTGTCGCTGGTGTAGCCTACGTTCGGCGATGGTTCCGGACTTGCAATGGAACCGAAGACGAAGACTCACGGAACTAGCTTAGTAGGGTGCAGAGTGTATTCGATTCCACAGACTGACAGATGAAGACAACAATCATCAAAAGTCAGAAAAATGTCTTGCAAGCAGTCATTAGGTAGAGGTTGTTCATAAATCACTGTATTTTTGAAGACTGAGTGGAGTGATGACAAAACGGTGAGGAAACTTGCATGCAAGTTTTTTATTGCAATAAGAACCACCGTGCACAATGGGTCGAAGCAAATATTTTTTGACAATTTAATTACGTAGTTATTTCAAACAAACATGCAGGACCTGTACTGCCTATGATCGCATAATTGTCCCATATGAATAGGAAACCCAGCAAATATGGGACTGATATGCGATCATGGGCAGTGTAGCGAGGGTTCCCGAAGGGATGATAGTGTTGGTATTCAGCAAAACCATGTTGAGGGTTACGGGTTCGATTTCCGTAATGGAAATCTCCAACATGATCATTGACAGAGAAAGCTCTCAGTTAATATTATGTTTCCAGTTCAAAACCGAATTAGCGACATTTTTTCTTTGACTTCCGCTGCTTTTGCCTTGCGTCAAACACAATGTCGGAAGTGGGGCGCTGTATTGTACACCTGGTGCTCTATACAGCGCCCCACTTCCGACATTGTGTTTAACGCAAGACAAAAGCAGCGGAAGTCAAAGAAAAAATGTCGCTAATTCGGTTTTGAACTGGAAACATAATAACTGTGGAAGTGATCATAGAACACTAAGGTGAGAAGCAAGATTTTTCACAGTAAGAACGTTACGCTAAAAAGATGTCCAAAAAATCTGTCATATATCTAAAGCCTCTTCAAGCAGACTTTTTTGTCGATTTCGCTGACATTTTTGGAATTACATCAGTGCTGTGTCCGTCTTGGGGACTACCACTGCTCTAATTAACTTTTTTTTTCTCATCTGTAGAGCCTTTTAACCACTGCGCCCATTATTCAGGAATGTTGTGGTATGACCCATATTTAATTTGGCGCTAATCGATTATCCTGTCACAATTGAGCTGTGATGGACATTGGTTGATAAATCACTCGATCCCAATGAATTAACTACATCGGCTGTTTTCCTACTCTCCGCATCGACCAATGTCCCAAGTAACAATGATAGCTGAATAACAGCTTATCCAGTCGAAATTTTTAAAATCAAGCCTAAGAGCGGTTTATTCAGCCGTTGTACAGCAATAATGTTTGTTGGGGTGGCGCTAGCTTCTATGCGCGAAAAATTGCTAAAAGTAAATCGCAAAAATATTGTATGGCGAATACCATCTAAAGGCAAATTCTTTAAAGTGGAACACATTATTCGAAAAAATATTTGGTAGTGGTTGTGCACAATGGTGACCACTATTAAGCCTACCAAATATTTTTTCGGGAAAAGCTTTGTATTTCAAGTAATTCAAGTTTAGATGCATTTCGCCATACAAAATTAAATTGATTTACTCCTGCTGATCAACTGTGGCTGCGCGCAAAGCAGGTAGTCCATTAGGCACAACTCGTTTAATAAAGTCTATGACCATGTTAGGATTACTTGGCCAAACTTCCAAGGGCTCTAATAACCCTTTTTCAAATATTGACAACCTTTGATTGGACAGCTCTCCACAGCTGCAGAGTAATGTTCAGCGGTTTCGTTTTCACCTTGGCAAAAACGACGCTCAGATGATTGGATTTGTTTAACCTTGTATGGATGGCCCCTATTGGGGCAGTGACCGGTCATCAGATCTCTCTTGCTTAAATTTAGTATGGGCCTGGCTTTTGCTGCACTAGGTCTTATAAATCTTTTTGCTTCCGTGGCATTCCAATTGGATTCTACGTTTCCCATATTTTTAGTTTCGTCCTAACAGTACACTCCGGAACTCCACAGAATGGTTCAGGGCCTACGAAGCTCGATGCTGAACCCTGTCTGACTAGATTGTCGCCGTTTTTATTTCCCTGAATTTCACAATGATCGGGCACCCAGTACAATGTTACTTCGTTCCTACTAGCCAACTACTTCATAGAAAGAGTGTATTCCACACTAGCTTGGACTGGCAAGTGAATGCCCTTAGCACATTTAGAGCAGCTTGAATGTCTGAGAAGATGCAGATTTGTGCAAATCTGTAATTTCTCCTCAGGCAATGGTATTAGCGAGCTGCAAAATGGTGAGTCGGAAAGGAGAGCGTCCAATATAGCTCTGGTCCTCACATGTTCCTATCTCATGCTTCCGCGGGTCAAGCGATGTCAAAGACCGCCAGCTAAGAGTTGTGTGCTTAGCTGGTAGTGCAGCCTGGGCACTGTTGTCCTTCTGACTTCAGCTAGATTGAGGAGGTACGTCTCGAGCGTCTGTTCATCAAGGAGCTCAAACCAAGGAGCGGCTCAAACAGTGTCTGTTCTGGCATCCAGCGGCTGAGTACGAAATGCTCCTCCACCGGAAGCTACACCTAAGGTGGCAGCCTCACCACGGTGGATAGGGGAACTTTCGCCAACAACCCCAACAACCTACTGTTTCCGAAATCATAAAAAATGTTACAGAAACCGAAAATGAAAGATTTCGAACTGATTCAACGGCAACGACTTCAGTTCATAGCCTATTGCTGTACACGACAGACGTATTGCTCTGCTGCTCTCGCTTTTATTCGTAACCCCGTTCGTAACCGGTGCAAGAATGTGCAGTAGAGTAAGGTGGGGCAAAAGTTGAAAATTCAACCTTTTTCAAAAAATCGAAACGGATAAAAATAAATGAATACCGTGTGGTGATTCTACCATCCATGAGCTAAAATTTTGCTGAACAAAGTTACACCAAATGTCTTTCCAATTTTGAGTTACAACACTTTTTGCATGTGTGTGTTTTATTCGAACTCTTGCCCCACCACTGGGGCAAAAGTTCGAATCTAGTGTTTGTGAAATTTCGCTAACCGTAGCACACTCTTTTGATACTTCGGTAATAGGAATACCTGAAACCACTTAATATTTGATGTTAGAACTGGAATACACTTTAAAATTCGATCTGGATTTTACCCAAATCAGGGTTAAATTTGCTACACCAAAAATTAGTAATTTACCGCCAAATTCAGATAAAACAACATTTTTTTTTCGACTTTAATCGAATTTTCTCACTAATTCCCTCATTCTTATCAATAATATGTACATTTTGCAGATTTTTAGGTTTTTACCTAAAGTTGCCCCACAATTCGAACTTTTGCCCCACTATGTGTAAAATATGATTTCCAAATCTTTTTTGCAAAATGTTATACATGCTAAAGCATCTTCAAAATATACCTAGTTACGCCCCAAAATAAAACATCGAATTCGATTTCATTACAATTCCATTCCATGCGTTGTTGGAAGAACCATCGCATGTTACAATTTTTTGATCAAAAACCAACATTTTGTCACAACTTTTCGAAATATTGATCAATTTTCATAATTTTTGGAATGAAAGACTCTTTTTCAAAAAGGGTTCGAACAACCTTGACACCCAAAAGAAATAATTTGAATTGAGCTCACAAACTTCAAAAGAAACTCTTGCCCCACTCGAACTTTTGCCCCACTTTACTCTACGCGTAAAAACACTCTGGTAATTGATTTAAGTGTGCTACCAGCACGACCAGACATCGCCACGGTGCAACATTTTTTGGAGAATCAGTTGAAACTCCAATATTCGGATGTCTTAAGCATTCAGTTGCATCACCCCCGCAACTGTGTTCTCATAGAGATGAAATCATATGAGATCGCCTTACGCTACCAAACCCAACACAATTGGAAGCGAAAAATGCTTTGTGCAGACAAAGACTTTCGTATTCCTGTGTACGTGGACTGCGACGCTGTGACGGTTCGGGTACACGACCTCCCTCCGTCGATGAGCCACTCCACCGTCCGGGACTATATGTTGAAGTTTGGAGAGGTTATTTCCATCAGAAGTGAGACGTGGAAACATTACTTCCCTGGGATATCAAATGGCGTGCGTTCATCACTATCGTCCAGCAGGAAACGATGATAACTTACGACAAACAGCCTAAATCATGTCGTCATTGCGAACAACCAGCCCATCCAGGCACCAGGTGCCTGGAGTCAAGCATCCCAAACATCAATCATACTCATCAAAATCAATCAGCACCATCCCACGGCTTGTTCAACCTGGAAGACTTTCCTCCCATCGGCGGGCAACAAGCATCATCGCCAAAACTACCTACTGCACTGAAATAAATTTTGTTGTCGTTTCCACCGAATCCATGGTAGAATTAAGAACTGTACCAACAATTTTCAACCGAATGCAAAATTCTGTTAATTGTACTGAAACATTGTCAATATTACTATGCGTGTATTACTGTTGACTAAAAACATTCTTGGTTTTACTATTTGGGCATTGTAATTTCGACCATGTAGACTTGAATGCTGCGCGTCTTAGATAAACATGGTCAAAAATACAATGTCAAAATAGTAACATCAAGAATGTTTTTAGTCAATGGTACTTCACGCATGCACTAAAAATAATTCGCATCTAGTTTGTATGTGCCGCGCACATAGATTTTTGCAATCAAGCTTTGCACATAAATTTCACTGGCCTTGCACATTGAACCAGATTTCTAGCCCATATTAGTTTCTACATACAATGCACATAAAGAATAAAGGTCTGTACTTTTCCATTTTAAAGGTCAACCTATTGCATTTTGAATGTCATCACAAATAAATATTAGGGTATCGGGATGCTTCGTTGGCATAGCCCCCTCGTTCGGCCTATCTCAATGTAAACCAAAAACTCAAACAAACACGCATAACTGGATATCGGAAAAGCTATGCGCCAAACAACTGTAACATTTCGTTTCAATTTTAGCACTTTGGAGCATTAAAATTGAATGAAAATGTCACTTTGTTTAACTTTTGTAGACGCCACGATTCTTCGGCTTAGTGGGTAGTCTATACACATGATCATAAATGACATGATTCTGGAACATTTCGAATTCACTTTTCAATAACTGAACATTGGATGCGACGGTTAAAGACGCTATTTTGAACTTGTGTATTTGTTTTCAACGAATAATAACTATTTTACAAATTGAATGTGGGCCGAATATTGGGGACATTTTTTTCACTATGTACCCAAATCTTGACCCATCAGTAAAGTGACGTCAAAAACAACGATAAAAAGGCGTCAACAACATTTCTTGCGTAAGAACCAAAAAGAACGAACAGGAAGAAAGATTTTGTGTACGGTGACTGTAAAAATATAACACAATAATAGGGTTGCGTTGTTTTCGTTACTAGATTAAGAAAGAACTTTAATTAATGTGATTTATTTTAGTTTTTTGAAAATTTGGCTCCGAAAATGTAATTCACAAGTAAGATTGGTGAACAAACAGAGATAATACTTCAGCAGAAATATTGAAAAAATAAGATAATAAGTGGTTCCAGTGCATGGAAAGCAATAGGCCAACGTTGTATCCACTAATAGGCCAATTTTTGTACCATGGACCAACGTTGCATACCATCGCATCGAATCTTTTCAGCTTAATTAAGTAAATTCTTGAATATTTACGTAAGTTTACTTCCAATTGGAGAAACATGAATTGCCTAGAATGTGTAATAGGGTCAACATATTATTTCTAGTGCTATTAATTCATGAGTTATGGTCAAAATTGTCAAGGCGGCTTGCAAATTAGGCCAAGGAATGGTACACATACCCTATATGTGAATTTCTAGAAATAAAATAATTCAGACTTATTATTTTATGATGAAAAAATGTATTTGAAACTAGATTTAGAAACTATTGGTGACTGCTTAGATCTTTCGGTGATATATCTATAGAGCTTTTCAACAGGATTTGTCCAGGCCAAAACGAAAAAGCTACTCGATGTGGGTGAATGGACGAGGAGATTCTTTCTGATACGCCAGAGCTTTCTCCCCGGAACATCACGGTGGCGCGGCGCGTTACTGGTGCTGCTGCCAAAGTTCCTCGATCTCTATCTGTTGGCATTATTACTTATTATTACTTGAAAACAAATGATTAGAATACATTACCTTAAAAAAGACGGCAGGAACTCCACCGGGAGACTTCAAAAATCGACGGTCAACTCGGTCAGCAACAAAAGTATTTTTTTTTTCGTGCTCCACCATTTTTCCGTTGATGAAATGTTTTTAACGTTTTTAAATATCAATCAATACACTCAACATTTATATTGAGCCAACATAGGTTGTAAATGTATCGTTTTTAGAATTCATAGCTGTGCAAATATAAAATATGTGCAGCTCAATTATATTCAATGCAAACACTTTAAAATCTAAATGCCGCACATAAAATGAAGATTTGAGCCACCGATTCACTTTTATCTGATTTGCGCACATAAAAACTAATGGAGTTTTTATTTCAGTGTGGTAATATTGACAATGTTTCAGTACAATTAACAGATTTTTGCATTCGGTTGAAAATTGTTGGTACAGTTCTTAATTTTACCATGGATTCGGTGGAAAAAACAACAAAATTTATTTCAGTGTGTAGAAGAAACACAACGAACACAACACAACGATCAAAGTATATAAATATGTACCAAGAATAGAGTTAATAAACTATAGAGGACGAATGTCGCTGCTGTTCCCTTTGTTCTCGCTCGCAAACATGTCGGGTATCTATCTGTCAAACTGCATACTTTTTCGCTTTGACACATATAGCCCGGCCTATCTCCGCCAGCAAGAGATGTTTCAGCAGCGACGCCAGCGACATTCTTCCTCTATAGTTTATTACCTCTATTGTACCAAGGTAAGAGATTCCCGTAAATGTCAAAAATGAGACTTACCAACACATCTGCGTTAGTTATGAAAAATTGGTGTTTTTACACTAAAATGTCATTATTTCAGCAAAGTTTGTGAAGTTTTGTTAGTTTGGATGTTTCTAAATGCTGAAAAAATATGTTTAGAATCAATTAAAATAAATTTGTTACCGATTTTCAAATGGCGATATTTTCTGTTTTATTGCATGGAGGTCACATTTAATCCAGTCAGATGCAATTAAATAATAGCTTCTAAGATGGGAGTGCTTAATTTCTTAAGAAAGTTTGCTAAATAGTGATGTGCCCATACAAATCAGCGCAAACTTCATAACTATTTTTTTCTTTTTTTGCTTTTCTCACTAATCCGTAAATATTAGCGGGAATCTCTTACCTTGGTATTTAAATACTTTGCACAACGATGACGAGTGGACAGTAGAGTCAGTCTAGTTAGAGTCAGGCGGACTGTCACTTTCGATCGGAGCCAATCGAGCATGACGTCACGGTGTAGCATTTATCGGTGAGGACCGTGAGGACACTATGACGTCATGCTCGATTGGCTCCGGTCGAAAGTGACAGTCCGCCAGACTCCAATTATAGGGACTCTAGTGGACAGATGTCGATGACAATACATCGAGCTCATCGACCGATTACAATGAGACAACCACGTATGTGGCAGCCCTAATCCCACCTAATGCACCTGACAGGAGCCAACATCTATCGTGTATCCACAATGGAATCCTTTGTGGATACACAAATGTTTACATACAACATGTTGGATTCTTAAAGATGGCGTCCTCGCACCCTGGTAGAGACAACACACAAGCAACGACGATCTACACTGAAATAATTCTAAGAGCCTATTTCATCAGACGCTTCACATACATTTTACCCCTAGTCTGACACGTTCACTTCAAATGAATCGTTATACGCATCATATTATAAACAGTTCCGATTGAAAAATCTTCTAATGAAACTAAATGACATTTGCGCATATCGGAGTTATATGCACATAACACGATCGATACATCAGCTGTGCATATTATCCGTTGCAAGAAAATAGAGAGCGAAAATGGTGCAAAATCGCTAATAGACATCCGCTCGTACGTTTAATCGTTCTGGTGTCTTTTACAATAAGTGCGCGAAGTGGCCAAAGAATACTGCGCCGAAAACACCAATACGATTTACCGTACTGGCGGAGGTATACGAGCACTTGCGCTCAAAAATTTTCGCGCAACGCATAATATAACTTTGACCGGGTGGAAAAGCAACATTGGCAGATAAAGTGGAACACGTTTTGCAGAATTCCGCAATTCCAGTAACTGAGCTTCGTGGTCGTGCGGCTAGCGGCGTCGGTCATTTAGGCATTGAGAGTTCGATTCCCGCTCCAGCCGAGGAAACTTTTTTTCAAAATGTGAAGGATATTATTGGAGTTGCATATACATTGGCGCACCCAGCCCGTTGATAGAAGCAAAATGCATGACATACAGGGTGTTAGGTTCCTGAGTGCAAACTTTTTAAAGGGTGATAGAGGACCATAAATGGAGAAAAAAATTGTTCTACGCATATGGTCAAATCTCAACCGTTACGTAGTTATTGAACTTCCCAAGTTTTTGACTCTTATTGCCTTAACTGGAAATAACTTGAAAATGGTCAAACTTATCGAAATTTTTTGACCCTTATTCGAAAGATTATTGAATTTTCTATCTAATGGCATCTTTGAATCGATTGGTTTAGTTAACTAACTAAGTTTTCTAGTGCAAAATAGCTAAAAATAGTGTGTTTTAATTGTTTTTTTGTCAATTATCTTTGAAACATGCGTAATAAATTAAAATTCTTTCTTTGACAAAGTTGTGGCTCCTGTTACACTCTACAATTCGTTCTTTGACTTCAAACTTCTAGCTCTTATCGTTTTCTTGCAATTTTGATTTAAATGTGCGGCACAATGCGCTAAAAAGTGCTTTCCATGACAGTTGCAAATTTATGATCTGAAATGCAATGTTAAAGTCGAAATTGAAACAAAACGATAAGAGATAGAAGTTTGATGTCAAAGAACGAATTGTAGAGTGGAACAGGGGCCACAACTTTACCAAAGAAAGAATTTTAATTTATTACGCATGTTTCAAAGATAATTGACAAAAACAAATTAAAACGCACTACTTTTGAGCTATTTGTTCTAGAAAACTTAATTAGTTAACTCAACCAATCGATTCAAAGTTGCCATTTGATAGAAAATTCAATAATCTTTCGGATAAGGGTCAAAAAACTGCGATAAGTTTGACCATTTTCAAGTTATTACCAGTTAGGCAATAAGAGTCAAAAACTTGGGAAGTTCAATAACTACGTAACGGTTGAGATTTGACCATATGCGTAGAACAATTTTTTTCTCCATTTATGGTCCTCTATCACCCTTTAAAAAGTTTGCACTCAGGAACCTAACACCCTGTATAACAGTATCATGGCGACCTGAGAGTCATACCACATGCGTCGCATATAACTCTCACTTCTCATTTTCAACCTTAGATTAGATTCATATGATATTCCAATAGTGCAGTAATATATGATTGACATATAACAGTGATCGGAAGAGTTGGCTCAGTGTAGGCGAAATAAGGAGGAGATTGAAACAAAAAAAAAATGTGCGCTGACCAGTGTTCCTCAAACACCGGTAACACGGACCGGATCATTAATAAAAAAGTAATTAATTGCAACAAAAATTGTAAAAAATGATTGTCGGCTCTGTAAAGCTGAACTCGGCGGGTGAGCCATTAAATAAACGATTTGGTAAAAAAAAAACGGCAACGACTTTTAGCGCGAAGCAACGGACAATAATTGGAACTTGGAATGTATTAACCCTAGCCCAGCAGGGTAAACTAGCACAACTTGCCAATGAGGCATGCCGTATGAAGCGAAGCTTGAGATCCTAGGACTGAGCGAAGTTCGTTGGCCGAACTTTGGAGAACACAGATTGGCGTCGGGTCAAATACTGCTATATGTACTCTGGCCTACGAGGTGAACACGCTCCTCGCCACTGTGAAGTTGGTTTCCTGCTCAGCGCTCACACCCACGCTGCGCTCATGATGTGGGAACCTATTAATGAGAGGATAATTGTAGCCATATTCAGAACATTTTTACCATGATCCAAGGTTACGCGCCAACCGATGCAGCCGAATTGCAAGATAAAGAGAACTTTTACAGCCAACTGAATGCTGTCGTAGACAAGATTCCGAAAGGTGATATCAAAATCATCATGGGCGACTTCAACGCGAAGGTTGGTTCCGATAACTCGGACTATGAGCATGTCATGGGACGCCATGGTCTCGGAGAAATGAGCGAAAACGGAGAGCTGTTTGCAGAGTTTTGTGGCAATAATGACATGGCGATTGGGGGATCGCTCTTTCCTCATCGACCACACAAAGTAACATGGGTTTCCCGTGATGGCGTCACGGAAAATCAAATCGACCACATCTGCATCAGCCGAAAATGGAGGCGGAGCCTTCTGGATGTGCGGAACAAACGCAGCGCCGACATTGCGTCCGACCATCATCTCCTAATCGGCGGGATCCGACTGCGCATTGCCAGGATCCAGCAACAGGAGGAAAAAATCGGGCGCCGGTTCAACACACGCCGACTGGAAGACGCTGCGATGGAAAGATCTTTTGTCGAGGAGCTAGAGAACCGTGCTGCGAATATCCCAGAAGGTGGAAGCGTAGAAAATCAATGGAGCGCCATCAATAACGCCTTCATCGCCACCGGCGAGAATAATTTGGGTGAGCTACGCACCCGAAGAAAACAGTGGATCACAGATGATATCTGGAGGAAAATAGAGGAGCGAAGGAACGCCAAAGCCGCGATAGAGCGAGCGAAAACACGAGGAGCCAAAGCCGTAGACCGTCAGCGCTATTCGGCTCTCGAGAAGGAAGTAAAACGCTCATGTAGACGGGACAAAAGAGCGTGAGCGGACTCCCTAGCCGACGAAGGCGAGAGAGCCGCAAACACCGGCGACATTCGTCTCCTCTACGATGTCTCACGTCGCCTTAATGGGACCAAGATGAATGCTACGATGCCCGTGTAAGACACGTCTGGACAGTTACTGACCGACCCGACTGACCAGTCGAAACGCTGCACATTGGGCAAAATCAAGCCCAAAGGTGGAAAAAAATAATAACGTTCTTAATACAAGACCATATGTGATCATCAATGGCTTATTCGAAACCAAATTTTCTCAAGAATTGATTGGTGGATGATTCATGTACGGGCAACTTCTCTGAAGCGAGTTATAGAGCCCGTTTTACCCCAGTTCCCCCTACAATTTGTGAATTTCTGTTATTTTACGACACTTGTTATGATTTTAATGATTATTTCGCTGGGATACCATCGCCCCACTCCCATTGAGTAACGTTACATACAAAAAGTTATTAAAATGTTGGAATTTTAGGGTGTTGTGGGGTCAATTAGGCAATAGTATATTTTCAAGGTAGAAATTCTTTTTTTATTTTTATTTATGATTCTTTACGTGACAATAACTAAATGAATGATCGAATACACGTGGTTTACTCCTGAAGAAACCATTTTTGGCGAGTTTGATCTCAAATTATTGGTTATATTCAAGTTTTCCCGCATACAAATATGAGTAGTTCCCATCCTTATACCACCGATTCCAAACATTTCCAAACGATGAGCCATTGCTTATATACTCCAAAAATATCCTAAATGTTGTTTGCGCATAGCCTCATAGACGAGAAGTGACGGCAGCATATAGTTTTAGAGCTTAGTTTGCCTAAACTCCCCTATAAACTTAATTTTTATTGTTTTTAAATTAAAACAACTTTAACTTGAAACTTCTGTGCATGATATGAGTTAATGCTGATGAAGAGCTAATCAGTAATATCACTGCATCCTATGAAATTTGGAAATTTAGGGTACAATGGGGTTAAATAAAAAAAAACAATCAAAAAGCTTGAATGACCATATAAGTTGACAAATAACTTGTTTGAAAGATAATATCCATACGAGTTCATTAATGACTGATTGATGCACAGGTAGAACACATATAGCCGAAGCGCTAAACGCGCAAGTTTTCAGCAAAACCATGCTGAGAGTGATAGGTTCGATTTTTTAGCATTATTGAAATTCCCTTGACATAATGTCAAATGAACGACAGCATTTCCTCAGAATTGATGTGTGTATCAACATATTGACTTGATTTTTTGTATACGGATAGTACTGACCGTCAATTTTAATGTGGATTGATTGAAAATTGATTGAGTTATGTCGAAAAACAACCCGTGCAAAGAAAGAATTGAGTGTATGTAATGTAGGGTGCAAGACATTTTGGACAGGGTGTCCGATTTTGCACAGTACGTACAGCAAAGTATCTAGCCGAATACAAAAAAAAAATCAAGTCAATATCAACTTCTTGAGGAATTTATATCTAACCAGAAGAGTTTTGTTTTTTGTGCAATTGAACTTGATTAGTTACTAAACTTTTCTTTTGCATTGACCATATCCACCACTGATCTTCGTTAGCGAACAAGTAGGCAAAGACTGCATATACGACATAAGTTTGTTCAAGAACATTTGGCAAGGAAATCATCCCCAGAGCAAAATTCGTCAAATATAATGGCAGTATGCTTTATAAAAACGATGACATTTTACTACCGCCACAAACGGGAAGATTCTGCTTCAATGAACGCAACGCCAGATGAAGGTGACTTCGATTATGATCAGATGTGCAAAGCGATGTGCTTAGGAAATCTAGTATCTGTTACTAAAAGACATACACTATCCGTCATAAGTAGAGACTCACAAATAGTATTGCAATAATATTGAATCACCCTAACTCACCTCGATATCTCTAAAACCAGAACACCTACAAAAATGCCGCTTTCAGAAAAGTTGTTGCTTTTGGGCTTCTGAATAACATTGATGAAGACAGTCTATTTGTAAGGTATTGGAGATATCAAGGTGAGTAAATGCGATGCAATATTGTTGCAATACATTTTTTGAGTAGGGTGCGGGCACCGGTTTTGTCCAGTCTAAGGGAAATCATTTTTATAAAAATAACCAATAATCCTATGAAAACTACCAATGTGTCAAATGAAAGGTTCCGATCTGTACTTTATTAGAAAAATGCAGAAATCAAGCTTATACTCGATTTTTGTATTAAAAGTGGCACTGGCCAAAATAGAAGTATTGCCGCAGTTTTGGCCATACTTTCAGCTTTGGTTTCTAATTTGGCCAATCACGTGTATTTCTTATGGGAGTGGCCAAATTACAAGCACCCTGGCCAAAATAGATATATGGGAGTCGATTTTTTAAGGAAATTTATTTTTTTCTTCCAGTTTTCAATTAAAATGTATAGTTTTCACAGCTATCATATTATATTAGAATCTACTAGTGAAAAATAAATTTATGCCGATTTAGATCGTAACAGGCTCAATACCGCACTATGGCCGAAACTCCGGGCTGGCCAAAACTGAAGCTTCTACCCTATATACTTATGACGGGTAGTGTACTTGGCTAAGTGGAATAAGACTGTCATATTATTAGTGTATAGCGACGCAAAATAAATACCTATTTGATGTTTAAGTTGCTATTTCGTACACAAAAATATAACAAATGCACTCTGGAAACTTTTTACTACAATGTGTAACTACAACCCCCATAAAGTCTATCGGCAAGCAGCAGTTTGGATATTCTCAATTTCACGCTACAGCTCTTCAACATGAAATGCTTGGAATGGTGAAGAATGGAAGTGTGCGACATGGATTTTAAATATTATTTCACGTATTGATTATAAATTTCTTCATCTTCAATACCAAAATTACGAGAAATAAGCAGCAACATATTTTGCCCCATTATCCCCCAAACGTCATATTTATAACATCATTGGAATCAGAATGTTATAATATGAATGATATACTATATTAACTGCAATGGAACAATTTGATTATATTTTTAGGGAAATTGGGGTGAAACAGGCTTTACACCCCGCTGAAGCAATGTCGTAAGTACAAGAATCATTCGTATAGAAATTATTAAATTAAACAAGCTGTATGTTAACTTATATGGTCAATCAAGCTTTTTGATTTTTTTCTCATTTAACCCCATTGTACCCTTAACTTCCAAATTTCATAGGATGCAGAAATATTACTGGTTAGCTCTTCATCAATATTAACTCATATCATGCACAGAAGTTTCAAGTTAAAGTTGTTTTAATTTAAAAACAATAAAAATTAAGTTTATAGGGGAGTTTGGGTAAACTAAGCTCTAAAACTATATGCTGCCGTCACCTCCCGTCTATGAGGCTATGCGCAAACAACATTTAGGATATTTTTGGAGTATATAAGCAATGGCTCATCGTTTGGAAATGTTTGGAATCGGTGGTATAAGGATGGGAACTACTCATATTTGTATGCGGGAAAACTTGAATATAACCAATAATTTGAGATCAAACTCGCCAAAAATGGTTTCTTTAGGGGTAAACCATGTGTATTCGATCATTCATTTAGTTATTGTCACGTAAAGAATCATAAATAAAAATAAAAAAATGAATTTCTACCTTGAAAATATACCATTGCCTAATTGACCCCACACGAGTTCAAGAAACAACAGGACGATGCGTTTCAATATCCAGCGCTTGTCAGCCGAAGGGGTTGCTGCACAGTACCATCAGAAGCTAGACGAGAGGATAGGAGAGACCAACGGATCTGGAGATGTCAACAGCTTGTGGGGAAGTATCCACGAAGCAGTGACAACAACAGCGCAAGAGGTGATTGGTACCGCTCAGCGACGCCAACGTAATGGTTGGTTTGACGAGGACTGCCAACGAGCGACGAACGAAAAGAATGCCGCCAGAAGTCGAATGCTAGTGGCCGGTACCCGGCAGAACAGAGAGCGGTACAGGGTTGCAAGAGCAGAAGAGAAACGAATCCACCGCAGGAAAAAACGGCAACACGAAGAGAGTGTTATTGCTGAAGTGCAGGAAAGTATGGACAGGAACGATATGCGAAGATTTTATGCAACTGTCAATGGCGCGCGGCACAAGACTGCGCCAGTGCCCGCCATGTGCAATGACCGGGAAGGAAATTTGCTGACAGACAAAACAATGGTGGCAGCCAGGTGGAAGGAGCACTTCGAAGATTTGTTGAATGGTAGCAGCGAAGGAGCACCCAGGAACAGGATTAACATAATGGATGACAGTCAAGCAGTGGAACCACCAACACTGGATGAGGTTAAAAAGGCCCTTAAGGAGCTGAAGAACAGCAAGGCTGCTGGGAAGGACGAGATCCCGGTCGAACTTCTTAAGCACGGAAGCGAGCAGCTACATCAATCAATCCACCAGATTATTATAAAGATTTGGGAGGATGAAGAATTGCCCATCAGTTGGTTGGATGGCCTCATATGCCCAATCTACAAGAAAGGGCACAGACTGGAGTGTGCCAATTACAGAGGAATTACCCTTTTAAATTCGGCGTATAAGATACTGTCGCGTGTCCTGTTCAACAGACTGCGACCTCTTGAGGAGTCCTTCGTCGGCGAATACCAGGCTGGTTTTCGTGAGGGCCGATCAACGACGGATCAAATGTTTACCCTGCGGATGATCCTAGATAAATTTCGGGAATATAACTTGCAGACTCACCATCTGTTCATTGATTTTAAAGCAGCGTACGATTCAGTGAAAAGAAATGAGCTTTGGCAGATAATGTCAGAACATGGTTTTCCGGCGAAACTAATTAGGCTGATACGCGCAACGCTGGATGGATCAAAATCAAGTATTCGGATCGCGGACGAAGTGTCTACGTCGTTTGTGACCTTGGATGGATTGAAGCAGGGGGATGCTCTTTCAAATTTATTGTTCAACATTGCACTCGAAGGAGCGATTAGGAGGTCAGGCGTGCAGAGGAATGGCTCTATCATCACACGGTCGCACATGCTCCTCGGTTTTGCGGACGATATTGATCTCATCGGCATCGATCGTAGGGCAGTGGAGGAAGCTTATGCTCCTCTGAAGAGAGAGACAGCGAGGATAGGCTTGACGATTAACTCTACCAAGACGAAGTACATGATAGCGGGTAGAGACAGAAGCAGGCCTAGTGGTGTTAGTGCTGAGGTAGTGATTGATGGGGAAGTGTTTGAAGTTGTTGAAGAATTTGTTTATCTTGGAACACTTGTGACATGTGACAATGACGTTTCCCGTGAAGTGAAAAGGCGTATTGCAGCTGCGAATAGGGCCTTTTACGGATTGCGTAGCCAGCTTAGGTCCCGTAACTTGCAAACGCAAACAAAATTCGCTCTGTATAAGACGCTGATTCTTCCGGTTGCCCTCTACGGTCACGAAGCGTGGACGTTAAAGGAGGTAGACCGAAAAGCTTTTGGAGTTTTTGAGCGTAAAGTGCTGCGGACAATTCTCGTGGGCGGCCGCGAACTCGCTGGCTGCACGCGGTTGAAGAAGATCTACGATCCCTACACGTTCGGGGAAACTGGAGGAACATCGCCCAAGACCGACGAAGATGGTGCTCTACTATACGCTCGGCATTGGAGTAAAGTTACTTTGTAGCCAACAAGGTAGGTAATTGACCCCACAACACCCTAAAATTCCAACATTTTAATAACTTTTTGTATGTAACGTTACTCAATGGTATCGTAGCGAAATAATCATTAAAATCATAACAAGTGTCGTAAATAACAGAAATTCACAAATTGTAGGGGGAACTGGGGTAAAACGGGCTCTATAACTCGCTTCAGGAAGTTGCCCGTACATGAATCATCCGCCAATCAATTCTTGAGAAAATTTGCTTTCGAATAAGCCATTGATGATCACATATGGTCTTGTATTAAGAAAGTTATTATTTTTTTCCACCTTTGGGCTTGATTTTGCCCAATGTGCGCTGGTTCGATCACTTTGGAAACCTTTTTCAAGTTTCGGCCACGCTATCAGCATGATCCTCCAAGGGTTCGACGCATTACCCGTGTCAACACCGAAGCTCCATCTTTGCAGGAGATAGAAACAGCCATCCGTAGCATTTTTTTTCCTCCCCTGTTGGGGAAATTAAGCCACTGCGTCCAATAGGCTGAACTTTTGTGGCATATCCGTAGCATGAAATCGAACAGGGCCCCAGGGATCGATCGCATATCAGCTGAGATGCTCAAAGCTGATCCCGTAGTATCCGCACAACTAATGCATTAATTATTCCGCGACATATGGGAAACCGCGACATTTCCGGCCAACTGGATGCAACTGGATTAGATTTTTAACCGGATACACGATTGATCGTGAACCAAATCGTGGATTGCTGCGGCAGCCCATTACCATGGAGCACTTAAGAGCCAGTTCGCGAGAGCCGCAACCCCTTCTTGTATCGATGTGCTCCGATTGAGCTGAAATTTTCAGAGTATTGTTTTCCATATAAAAGATGATATCTGGCCGATTTTCAGATTTTTCCGTTAGGGGGAAGTGGGATAAAATAGCCCTAAAAGATTTCATGTCTAAAAATAGGTAAAATCACTAAAATCGCAATAACTTCCGCAAAAGTTAACGGATTCAGCTGAAATTTTGCATGGACACTCTACTCCTACGGCACTTCCATTTAAGCCAAGCGTTGGATATTCTTTGATATTTAATTTGAAGAAATAGGTTATTTTCATATTTTTTTGACGATTTTCAGGGCGCCTGTTTTCGTACCAACAGAACTAGGATGAAAAACTGAGTACAAGCAAGCGTTAGACTGGAACCCAGAAGGACATCGCAGCAGAGGCAGACCCAGAGGCTCATGGCGGCGTTGCCTCAACAACGAAATAAACCAGGTCGACAGAAATTTGACCTGGCCATAGGTCAAGGCGATGGCGGGCAATCGCCCAGGATAGAGATCTTTCAATTCGGCCCTCTGCACCACTGTGGGCGATCTGGACGGAAAGTAGGTGCGAACATTTTAGAGTTAATCATACCATTTAGGTACGCCGATTTATCGATCGACTTAATCAGGATTATGTTTAATGGAGTGCATGATATCTTCGATGTACCGTGTATGCACCAAACTTTGCGCAGTTAAGAAAAATCAAATTTCTAGTCGTTATAAAAAATACAAACAAACAAAATAAATCATGAACAACTTACTCATACGATAGACTAATGATCCTTCTTTGAGTCTGCAATATAAAAAAAAAAATCATAATATTAACCAAAAAATACTTAAAATAGAAAAACTATTTCATTGCCTTGTTCCTAACTTTGCGCACAAAATCTTCGATTGCTCCTAACTTTGCGCATGGTGTGCCTAACTTTGCGCATGCTATGAATTGCTCAAAAAAGTCATCAAAAATACTGTTATTTAATGTTTTCCTATTAAACTAAAGTTATTCAGGTAATGTGCCCTTAACTGATCTTTGTTGAAATACTTTGTCCTACGAGGCAGGGGAAACGGAGACCTCCGGAGTTCTTGAATTCGTCTGCTATTCCTACTAGGCACCTACCGTGTGGACAATCCAAACTTCATGAGAGGTTTTCCAGTGTCTAGAGATCAAAAGTAAAAGCTTCCTGATAATTGATGTGACCGTTACGGATAGGAACAATAAGGGGTCATTTAAATATGACGTCCATATTTTGGGGGAGGGGGTTGGGGTTGTTTAAAAAGTGTGATATGCCATGTATTAGGTATACTATGAAGCGTGACGGAGCGGCTCGGGGGAGAAGGGGATTCTAAAAGCCTCAAAAATGGTAAACGTCATATTTGAATGGTCCCTAACATTGACCGCCGAGAAAGCCAAATGAAGGACTGTTCACAAATCACGTCACATTGTAGACAGACGGAGAATGCCTGCCGTAGTGCTTCGGTTCATACGATTTTCTACTAATTTCTATACAAAATCTGCTACATGGTAGAGAGGCAGGCCTGAAATTGTCAGTTCTAGTGTTACATAATATTTGAAATTCAAATTTTGAATGGTTCGTAAGTCACGTATTCACGTTCAACATGCATTTACTAAAAGTGCGCAAAAATTAGGAACACAGTGCAAATAATGGTTCCAAACATTGCGCACCACTATTTCCTAATTGAATTGAAAAAAATATTACGAACTGTGATTGATATTACTAGAATATCACCTTTTTTTTGTCAATTACCCTGGCCAAGTTCGCAGGGGTTGACGGTATTAAAGTGAATGAGTTTCATATTGATTATTGTAATGTAGTGTTCTTTAGTGAAACATATCACCTTTTTAACACTTTAATGCGCCTCCAACGGTTCATCACGAACCGGCTGCTGCAGATGGAGTATGGCTGATCATATGCATCAGACATGCTCGATAAACAGGAGGAACCGCCGGGGCTCAGTAGAGTCTATTCCCAAGCAATAGTTCCAAGTCGGTTGGATTTGAGAAGGTTTTGATGATCGTTACAAATCCCAATAAAAGTATTATAGGATTTGTGACAGATTTTGGAACCTTTTACAGCCATCTGACTTCAAAATGTTGCTTGGGCTCTATTTCCCACGTTTCTCGGTTGATTTTTATTACATAGTAATTTATTAATGTCATAGTCGCTTTTTCAAATTTTTACAATGTTAGTTGGTCATATTCTCTTTAAATAAATCAATAAAAATCGACCGAAGAATCAATAGTGGGGAGGAGATTTGCAGCACTTATTGTGCTGATAGATTCAAAGCTAACGTGCGAACACTTAAACGCATTGTTGACGTCAATGCGTTCGACGTGACATTTTGGACAAAAACTGACTGCTTTATATTAACTGAACAACGTTACTTGTGTATGACTAGGTTGACATTTCTGGGCTACGCTTGAGAAAATGACATGGTTCATCTAGGTAGGACCGATAGGACAATTGAACGAATTTGAATATTTTTAATAGTATTTGTAGCGGGATGAAAGCTGACATGAAATTTTTATTATTTTAAAATTTAATTGCAATCAACTGACCAACTTGGCGTATTTTTGATTATCTCTTAGATGTTCAGAAGTTCAGTTACATGTTTCTGTGGATTTTGGACCGATGACAATTTAAGGACACAAGAGATGAACACAAGTAGAAAACGATTAGCGAAATCAAGAAAAGAATTTGACACAGGATCGACTATATTTTAACATACAGGGTTCGATTGATTCGATGAAAAAAAAAACAACATACGACAACTGACTTAACGAGGAGAAAAACATTTTTAACCATACCACAAAATCAAAACAAGGAAACAAACACAAACCGTGTGACCATAACACTACATAGGCAAATCCTGACTGACTGACCAATTGAAAACTTTCCAATCTTCTACCGTATCTTTCTGAGTCAGTTACAACAGTGTCTTAATGGATATCATTTTCCGCGTACGGCTGGCAAACTGCTTCTGAAAGATTACGTACTCTTTTCTATCTTCGGGTCTAGTGTAGAGGTTTCAACTCTATTCAGAGTGCAGCTAGAAACCTAGCAAAAAAAAAAATCACCTTTTTTGTCAATTAACTGCAAAATTAATCATCGTTGTACAGTTTTATCGAGGAAAATGTTGATTTTTAGTAAAGTTACTTCTTGGCAACCGTGTTAAGGCGAGGCAAATTTTGACGTTTTTGTGTATTTTTTGTTTATTATTCAACATAAAAAAATATTTTATGGCAATCAAATATTCGTCAAATACTGTTTATGTTTGCACAATGCTACTGCACTAATTAAACTGGTAAAAATGTTGACATTTAGTTATTTTCTTCGTTATTTTACAAGAATGCGCAAAGTTAGGTGCGCACACGGTAGTTGACAATAAAAAAAATATTCAACTAACGAGAAAAATTCGGGAATTTGTTTTACAGTTTTGAGTAGCCATGCTGGTGTTAAACGTTGGTGCAAAATTCGTTAACGGAGATACGATACTATTTGGAACTTTACCATTCCTTTGAATAAGTAATTAGGTTTTATGTCTTACTTCTACAAAACACTTGAATCAGGAATTTCGGCATAAAGTATCACATCTCCAAACTATTGCCTAGAATTATCCAAATTTATTAAACCTAGATTTTAGTATTCTTACGCCCTCCGTCATCAATAATACCCCCCCTCCTCGTCTTCGCATCAACAAAAACGTTGAATCGATTTTGAATTTCGAAGAACGCATCAGAAAAACAAACAATCGTTAACGAACTTACCTAGCGGCTGCTTCCAACTGCTTACGTGTCCTCCGACGCTTCCAGCACCGCTCCGGAATAGGCCAGATCCCAGTAGTGTTCGACGTGATGCTTCTGGAAGAACTCCCGCGCACTTTTCTCCATCGGGAACGACTTGTACTTGAACTCGCCAAAATGTCGCCGCTGAGCGGTTCCCTCCCAAACCAGAACGCACGAATTGGGTACCTCGTTGCCGTCGGCATTCTTTACCAGATCCTCCTCCCACTTGATCCGATGCAGCATCAGCCGTTTGTATTTTTTCTGCTGCTTCGGGCCACCTTCGGCCACCACCACGCAACAATCTCGGAACAGTATGCACACCCCGGTCATGAACAGCTGTTTGGCGTTGGTTTCCACTTTGAACTTCTTGGCCTGCTGATCGTGCAGGTCCTTGATTCGGTACACGGACACGTGAACCCCCAGCGAAGTGTCCTCCTTCATCTTGCGGACCTTCTTGTCCCGCCGCTGATCATCGGTCAGCTTCCGGGCGGCATTGGCCTCTTCGTGGGCTTTCTGGCGTTTGGCCATCTGCTCGCGAACGTGCGCTTCGATCTTGGTTGGATCTTGAACGGCTTCGGTTCCAAGCACCCGCATCAGATTGGAGATGCGTAGCTTCGGTTCCGGTGGGGGTTCCAGTCCGAGGCGAATCTTTTCCTGCTCTTCCTTCCATGCTTCGCGCCGATTCTGACGGCGGAGTTTTTTGCGTTCCTTTTTCGTGAGAAACACCGGCAGATAAACGGGGCGGGATGATTCGTCTGGAGATGGGAAATAAGATGAGCCTTCGTTAGATAGGGGTTGGAGGACATTGATCTCAAAGATGCGCGATACAAGGATAAACACGCAGAGGGGTGCAAATTCCTTTGCCCCATTCTCGCGCAGGACAACTATCTTTCCCATGGACGGTTTACGCAACAAAACTAAAACAAGTTTTATTCTCAGACATGTTCTCGGAAGAAAAGGGGTGCAATTTGAACAAGCTGATAATCACTACCGTGGTTTGGGGTAAAGTTATACACCCATCCAACCGGTGCGGTGCGGTAAGCGCACGGGTATTCAGCAAAACAATGCTGAGGGTGACGGGTTCGATTTCCGTGCCTGCCACACGCGATATGCACATGCAAAATGACCATTGGCAGAGGAAGCTCTAACTTAATAAGTGCGGAAGTGATCATAGTACACTAAGCTGAAACCCAGGATTTGTCCCAGAAAGGACGTCACACCAAGAAATCTTCCAAAGACATTTTCCGGGAGATGACGTATAACCAGAATAAGTAGTAGATATTCCTTATAAAGTAGGAATTTTGAGTGACTGCCCTGAGAATAGTCTCTGTCACTAAATAATATCTGGTCTGCGATATACGAGAAAGAAGACAAAAGTAATTTTCACCCCATTTTACGGTACTTAGCACAAAGAAATACTCACTTGGCGGTCGCATCTGCGTCGGATGCTCGATCAGATTGGTGATGGCCGACTCGCGGATCGAGATGCGCCCATGCTTGTCCACGGTGTTCAGATCATCGGTGAGGATAACCGAATCCCACCACTCCATCTGGGGCACTTCATTCGAATGGGTGTCCGCCTTCGGGGCAATCAGGGCCAGCTTGGTGGCCGAGCTAATGCCGGTTTTGCGCGCGATTTGCGAAATTTCGTTCTGGAGCTTTTCCAGCTGAGATTTCATCCGTAGGCGTTCGGCCAGCTGTTGGAATTTTCCCGGTTCGTGGAACCGGAGCGCTCGCTTGTTCCGGACGGCCGGCTTGATGAGGATCCGGTCATCGAAGAAGTGGGCCTCGCCGGATTCCTCCTGTTGGTGCTTTTCCGCCTGATGTATTTTTGTGATCTCCCGTTTCTTGGCTCGAATGTTAGCCTTAAGAGTGGGAGTCAGTTTTGGCACCTCAACGGCTTGGCCACTTCCATCCACTGTCCGTCCCTCGGCATCCAGGATCAGTGGCTTTGGCTTGTCCTGAACAACCGGTGGAAGAACAGCTGCCAAGGTACCCGACAGCTTCGCCCGAATCTGCTCCTGCAGCTGAGCTATTTTTCTTGATCTTTCCAAATCCACGGGCGGCGCTGGAACCGTGTCTTGGGCAGCGTTGATTTTTGCTGAAACGGCCGCTGCAGCCGCCAGTGCCGATGCCGGAGGAGCTTTGGCCGCTTTTATCGCATCTAGCTTTTTCTTACGCTCTTCGATTTCCCTCTGAGCATTTTCCATCATCATTTTAATCTGGTTGGAAGAGAAGTTTTTGGAACCCGCTTTGTCATCCTTGGAACCTTTGTCTTCCGGCTCTGCTCTTGCACTTCCATTGCCTTCCGTTTTGCTCTTCTCTTCCTCTGCCGCCGATTTTTTCTTTTCATCTTCATATTTGGTTTTGACTTTCTTTGTGTCCCGTTCCCGACCGTCCACTTCGTGGGACCTTTTCTTCGACCGGTGCGAGCTGGATTTCAATCCGTCCAGCAGGTCTTCCACCTTATCGGACAATCGGCTTGCCCTCTTGCTCTCGACGAACGACGACAGTTTATCGATCAATTTCCGCCGATCAAAACCATTGTGCAGGTTGCTTTCGATCGTGGACAGCACCGAGGAATCGGAACTCCCCAGCACCTTGTACACTAGCTTGTCCAAGGAGGGACGAATGTCCTCCAACTCTCGGCGCGATAGATAGGCCATCGCTTTTTTTTCTAGGTTAGATTCTTTGATGGGGTAACTACAATAACATTGAGTCTCTAGCGTAGAAAACTATTTTTGCTTCTAAACTGTAAACCACAACATTGCTAAATTTGCTACACTTATCACTAAACATCGAGTTTATTCATATTATTTTTTAAGAAATTGAAAACGTTTGAAGTTAGAAGTTTTTCTTCCGTGATGAGAGGATTTACAGCGTTTCACTTCGGCAGACGTCTCACTTCGTTTGTTATTTTCCGTTTGACAGCTGGTTTGGCCAGGGTTGCATTCTGCATTTTCAGAGCGGTGGAATGAACTTCGGACTCGGATGAATAAAGAACAGACCTATCTGCCAATGGAATCTAAAATCAAGCCTAACATTACAAAAATGCATAAAACTTTTTTTTGCTAAGATTCGCTGATTAAGGGTCTGTTCCAATCAGGGAGGGTGCAGGCACGTCAAACTCGAACAAACTACGCCTACCTAACATGCATCGAGCGGGCCTTCCTAAACAACACAATGCGATTTCGCGGGCCACCCCCATCGACAAAACAAACCGATTTCCAAGCAGGATTCGGCCAGGCTTCTGGTCGCGTTGCCAGTCACACTAACACACTCGCAAAAGATTAGCAGTAGGCCTACCTTGCCGCATGCGGGTCCCCTGGTTCCAATCCACCTCTCCGGTGGCGGCGGGGATATCCAACCGGTTCGGATTTTGACGTTTATTGGGGGAAAGTCAAAACATTGTCATTCTCCTCCTCACCCCCTCACCCACCGTTCGGTGGCGCCAACCGATTGCGATCCCCAAGAAACATCAAAATTCGAATCGGTTTTTTGTGCCCGCCGCCGCCATTACCGCTCGCGGATAAGTGGATTGGAGAATTAAAATTAATTTTCACTTAAACCGAAGACGGCTAATAACCCTAATAAACCAGCACCATACAGTGACCGTAAGGCAAACGGTAAAACAATACCGCATACTGTTCGAACTGTATCCCAAATGGGTGGTTAAGCACATCTTATGGTTATCGTTTATGCGGGAACAAGACAGACATTTACCATCTTGCTTCATATACTCTGAGGGTCTGTGTCAATTGGCGAATTAAAACTAATTTTTACTTAAATTTGACAGTTCAACACTTAAACTTGACAGTTTTCCTAAGGAAATAATTATCGAACTGTCAAGTTTAAGTGAAAATTAATTTTAATTCGCCAATTGACACAGACCCTGAGAACTTCAAGCACACTAGCGCCGCGAACGACTACCGGGAACAACATTATGAATAAGTATGCGTGAGATGCTACAGCTTCCGTGTACGTATTTGCTTGTACACGCACACAATCATGTTTAATGTTCCTGTGAATCGTTGGGGGCGTTTCAACCTTGTCGCCTGCGATAGGGTGGGAGCTGTCTGTCTTGTTATTAGCCGTCTTCGCTTAAACTTGACAGTTCGATAATTATTTCCTTAGAAGAACTGTCAATTTTAAGTGTCGAGCTGCCAAATTAACTACATCGGCTGTTTTCCTACTCTCCGCATCGACCAATGTGGCGCTAGCTTCTATGCGCGAAAAATCGCTAAAAGTAAATCGCAAAAATATTGTATGGCGAATACCATCTAAAGGCAAATTCTTCAAAGTGGAACACATTATTCGAAAAAATATTTGGTAGTGGTTGTGCACAATGGTGACCACTATTAAGTCTACCAATTATTTCTAGATTGAGTTTAAATAAGGGCGAAAGTAACATGATCGATTTCTCTTTATCGACTCTCTCTTCTGCAAATTAAAGTGACAAGATGCAAATTCAATCAAACTTTTTTACACTTAAGCCTGGAACACATAGCGTCCGTTCCGTCGAGGTTTGCGTTTTTCTGACAGTTTTCCCATGGGAAATGTGTCAAACTACTGTCACGCACACGCAAACGTATGCATTGTGTGGAGCACTTTAGACGCTAGATTGCATCGCAACCTAGCGATTTATGGCCAAAAAGTGCAACCATACCTGCATCTTGTTACTTTAATTTGAAGAAGAGAGAGTCGATGAAGAGAACTCTCTCATGTTACTTTCGCCCTTATTCAAACTCAATCTAGATTTTTTCGGTAAATGCTTTGTATTTCAAGTAATTCAAGTTTAGATGCATTTCGCCATACAAAATTAAATTGATTTACTCCTGCTGATCAACTGTGGCTGCGCGCAAAGCGGGTAGTCCATTGGAACAGACCCTAAAGCGGTCTTGTATGGCGTGCTTCTCACTAAGCCCGGCCGGAAACACGCCATAGAAATCGCATGTAAGAAATCGATGACCGGGGCACGGCCGGGGCCCTGCACGGTCCCGGCCCGGTAAAATGAGAAGACCGTTTAATGGGAATAGCCCTTAAATCTGCAGATTTCACTAATTCTCGTCTGAAACCTCTGAAACGATATGAGCCATTTTGGGAAGTTTCAAATATTACGTTCATCATTTGTTGGGATTTCTAGACCCCCTCCCCCGCTCTATCACGCTATTTTACTATACTTAATACACGTACTGTCACACTTTTATAGAGAGTTCTCTTCATCGACTCTCTCTTCTGCAAATTAAAGTGACAAGATGCAAATTCAATCGAACTTGTTTATACTTACACGCAGAAAAATGGCGCTTGTTTAAAACAATAAAACGCATGGTTGGTTTTCAAACTGAGAATTTACTTATTCCAAAGTTATATTTGATTGTTATCATTTAAAGTTTATCGATAAAAACAACCGATTACCATCATTTCATATAATGTCAAAAATTTCATTTGTTTCAACAAAATAAAAACCATAAACATGGCCCGAAAGCACTCACACAGCTATAAAATGCTTACCCCAACATCGCCACAACGAAGAAGGTGTAGCAAATTCATCACGCCAACTTCCAAGTGCAGCTTTGGCCGTGATGGATATCGCGCAGGTACTCACGACAGCATCCACAAAAAGTTGATCGGTTTCGCCTTTTTTGTCTGTTTTTTTGGTCGTTCTCCTCCCCATCCGCTTACCGACGGTCTAAAAATAGATTTCCGAGCTGCCGCAGTTGCTGCCGTCACCAACACAATCACATTCCGGGTTTGTTTGTGGCAAAAGTGCAGTCGTTTGAATCAATCCATTATTTCATGTTGAAAATACCATATCTCTGTTTGTTTTAACAAACTCCCAAAAATTTCGACAAATGAAAATATTTGTATTATCAAACAATAGAACAATTCAGTTTAAACTAGAAATCAGTTTGTCGCTATAGTAAACTGAAAAATGGGTTGATTTGAACTAGAATTTAATTGTGTTTACAATTTATTTTTCTGCGTGTATGTCGTTTTCGTTTTTGTGGCGATGCTACACCGTTTCGTGCTACACTTTTCGTTAAAAAACGAACGTTTTTGGTGTAGTTGCATTGGTGAGCGTGTATAAAAACCAAAATATTGACAACTTTGCAAACGCTGATTGGTGGACGCGGTGTACACCTGCACGCTCGCGTCAGAATACCCATTTTTTCATTGCTATCTCTGTCGCTCTTCAAGAGGCTCCATTTAAAAATACCCATTTTCAAGTTGGGCGGCCCAACTCATAAATGGGTATTTTTAAATGGAGCCTCTTGAAGAGGGACAGAGATAGCAATGAAAAAATGGGTATTCTGACGCGAGCGTGTGCTACACTCCCGATTTTCTGAGTGCTGCCCAACTAACAATCACTCATTTAACAGGCACCTTTATGACGAATTAATTCAGCATAATGTTGAATAACATTGGAATTATTTTCACGTACAACCTATGTTCGGGTTTTGTTCACACAAATTTGGAGAAGTTATAAAGCATCATGTTGTGCACCAACCTAGGCACCAACTTAATTTTTTGTTGTCAAAGCGTTTTACAATTGTACAAGAAAGTTGTTATTAAGCTTTGGCAAAAATGACTGAAAATAAAAAAATGCAAAAATGTTGAACACTCTCACGAGAGTAATTATTTGCTCTCATGTTGAGAACACCTATTATGAAATAATAATTACATATAAAATTACCTAAATCCGGATTAGAACTCGAGACCTGTCGATTGCCAGCCGCATGCCTTCCTATCTGCGCCATCCTAGAGATGGAGAGATGCAGCACCCAAAGCAAAACACAATCTTCCCATGACTCAATAATGATCACTCCTGAACTTGTGTTCAGCAGTGGTGAATTACCACAGAACGTGGTAATCAACTGAACAACGCCTTATACTTCAACAGCTGTTCAGCCCAAAACACGTGTTTTCCATTTTGATTTCGCTGTCAGTATTTTTATCGTACGGTGAGAAAACTTGTATCGAATGCGGCCAAAAAGTGTTGGTCCTTATTGAAGATATTGTTTCCAGACGAACTAATTGCGATATGAATATGTTTTCATTTTTATTATTAAATAAATATTGATCTTTAAAAATGTATGACAATATGTGGTGCGGTATGGTCTTGAACATGGTGCATTCACAGCATCTGTTCAGGTAACCTACTCATGCTCAGTCGAAGATCCGTTAAGCAATTTTTTTTTATTTATGCTTTTGTCATGGAATCTTGATATTATATTCAATAAATAGTGCATAAGGATGTTTAGGGATACTTGAAATGTGTCAATTTCTGAATGCTGTTTGGTTATCTAGGTGATTATGGGAACAATAATCAGTAAACACGACAGCACTGAAATGTCAAATGCATCGATCCAAGCGTCTCATACAATCGAACTGCTGCGGAAGATAAAAAATATAATAATCAAGGTACAAGACATCTTGTTACAGACTAATAATAATAAATTAATGCTTCATTTTTACGTTGATTACGTCTCTTGGCACTTAATGTTAAACTTCATAATTCTATTCTGTTTTATTTTATGTGATTCGTTCAAAATTTTGGTTCTTTAATAACTTGGTTGTCTAAACAGTTTTAGCCATGATTTATCCCATAATCCGAACAAAGTTCCGAGTCAAACTATGACGGGCTGAAGGCGTTTATTTGACAAGTGAAAGGCACATTGTTCAGGAGCATATGCTTATCGATACATCAGCTTAATAAGATGCAGACAAATGTTTTGTTAAACTCTTTTGTTAAGGAATCAATGCTTGTCGAATAAATTTCTTGTTAAACTTTTGAAAAGTGCTTTAATTTATCATTGTTGATACCGATGAGGAAAGTCGAACATTGACTATTTTCTCAGTTGAAAAATCATTTAAACAGTAATGTGTAGAGCATAATTTTAGTTCAGCTATCATTACCACTATTAAGCAACAATTCAGCAAGCTTGCTTGTTTGGGACTTGCAATTGTTAGTTGGGTGCACTATCATGAGCGGTGCACTGAAAAATATTTAAACCCAAAAAATAAGTTTTAAAAACTCAAATTTGGCTAAACAGCTTATACAGAGACAAACAGACGTATCACTTGGAAAAAATTGCGATAAAAATCATCGTCACGAAAACATAATCGCCCAATGCTAGCCAGGCTGTGTCTCGCAAATCACTCAGTAGATGGCAGTAGTGAGCAAACGTCAAACAGGAGCAAAACCTATGCGAGCGCCGTGACCGAGCGATTTACGAACTACAAAATATTTGAACTAACCGTTAAAAAGGGTAACGATGAGAAGTGAGTAGATTGAGACGTCTGTTTGTCTGTGGCTTACAGTTTTTACTCAGCATTGGGTTGTTTTCTCCCTCACCCCACACGAATGTTGTCAAAAACGAAGAGAGAAGCACCGACATACAGTGCTGAAAAATTCATTTCATCATATCTAAATTCAATCACCTACTGCTCATTTCAGAAGCTGAACCTGAGAATATGGTATATGAAAAATTTGTGCGGCTAGACCAGTTCTGCAAGAAAGTCACGAAAAAACCGCTATATTTTGAATGTTTAAGGTAAATGTCACTGTCGTATTCTAACGTTCCGCGGTAAAATCCGACGAACCGCGGAACTCGTCAGGAATTTCCATTCGCGCGCTGCGCATGAAACGTCCGTAAGACACAAATTTCGTTAACAAACTGAAGTGCTTTTTGTTCCGAAATCATTGATCCCGACCCGAGTCCACACACTGCCATCTATCCATCTCTCTCTCGCACACTTCTCAATCATTTCATTCCATTCACACGCGTTGGTCACATCATCAACGGCTGCCCTTTCCCCGTTCATTCGAACGCACTCGAACCGAAGACAGACACGGACAAGCTTTGGTTTCAAAAGCACACGCCAAAAGCTTTCCATGCAAGCTGTGCGATGTTTATTTGGCACGCAGTACACTGACCGAAATAGCGCTATCAATTTATTGATGTGATGCTAATTTATAAATTTAATTTCTTTATGAACATTAAACTTACTAACCATAAAATGGCACAAAATAGAATGCTAAATATGCCAACCTTGTATTCCATGTACTTAAAAATATAAATAATTTGATATACAATCTACGCTCACTACATTCGCCTCCTTCTCTATTCTTAAATATTTTTTTTCACATGCTTCTACAAACAATTTTGAAAACATTCATTTCAATAGTATAAAAAACTAAGCTAAAATTGGGTAATGTTGGCACTAAAAAAATAAAGAACTTTTTTTTTATGTTTTTAAAGACCTGATTTATAGGTGATTAAACAAACTCTAAAACAAATATTTTCCGTTTCAAATGTCAACTACGATATATTCATTTTAATATTTTTTTTACAAATAACAAGTTTCCCTCAAACATTTGCGACGTTTACGTGGAAACTTTGACAGTTTTTTTTTTCTTTAAGAACAACACCTTTATCCAGCGGCTGTTTATATAATTTTAATGATCTACCTACCTTATATTACACTTTAATAGCTGGCTTAAATCAACCTTTTTAAAATAGTACTTACCAGGATCCAAAGGCTAAATCACATTCAACACAATGCAAAATAGCTTTGTTACAACGATGGTGAGACAAAGACCACGTTCGCAAATTTATAGCAATATTTGTTGCACTTTTTTATATTTCGTAATTATTCAGTTATCAATTTTGATTTTGATTTGTGTGATTATAAATTCCTACTTAATCTGAAAATAAATAATTTTAAAGACGGCAGTTGAAAAATATAACCAGAAGGCCGAAATATTGCTGCACGCTTGGCTGCTGATAATTGTTTTCCTCATTCTGCTATCGTCGTTTGTTGCGAGAGGCGTTTGTTGGTAACGAAGAGCCAGAGCCACTAAGCGTTTATTTATATCGTGCTGCTTGCGTTTTAAGCACTGGGCCCACTTCTGCCTCTCAATGAACTATGACTGCTAACTTTATCATGACTTTTTCTAAGTTAGTAAATTTTCCTCTACAAACTTGTGTTCAACTTATCTGGCCCAAGTCAAACCAGTCAAACTACATTATCATAAAACTTCTTCTACATATCTTACTCTGAATGTTCAACTTGTCATTATATACAAAAGCTAACTACCGATGACCTGCAAAAACTTGCAAACAATAAATACAAAACAATAGGTCTATAGGTCAATAGGTCAATAACGATGTTATTGTATATTTTACATTTACTATATTACATAATAAAAACTACAAGAGCTGTGTTTTCCATCTCTATTGAATAATGCTTACAAAGCTTTAAAAAGGTCTTACCATTATAATCTCTAAATAAATGAAAAACATTTTTTTTAATGTCCAAATTTGATCTCTTTCTCCCCAGTCGCCTGTGGAACTATAGCGTCGAAAGTATATCTATATATATAAAAATGAGTTTGAAGTCCCTTTGAGGCAACAAAACTCACGAACGGCTGAGCCGATCAGGATGACTCTTGACGGTTCGGTTCGTATTCGTGTTGGCTGTGTTTATATGTACAAAAAGTTACGAAAATCAACTAGAAAAGTAAGAAAATTGATAAACTACTTATTTTCGTGAGCTTGGAAGAAAATCAACACGATTGAAATGAAACCAATCTAGAGTGCGGTGCTATTTTGAGCTCAACAGTTGTCAAACCACCACAAGACGGCAAGACAAAGTTTGCCAGGACAGCTAGTATCATGATAAACGTGGTTAAACTTAACAAACATTAAACCAATACCTATTATTAATTCAATTGGAATTTAAATGTTTTTTTTTGCAGAAAGAAATTTGCTGTTATATTGATTGCAACCTATGTAATAACCTGCAGTATACACGCTAGAAACATAGTGTCACTATATAACAAAAAGCTGCCTCATGAAGACATAAAAATACGTTGCTTATATGTCCTGTTTACCTCCTTCCAGTCATGTAAACTTTAAACTATGTAAATTCACCCAATACATTTTGACAGTAACGTTTACACGACACTGCACCAACAAGCATGAAATCAGAAATATTATCAACTCGGCTTATTATTTATTATTTTTTTGCTGCGCATAAACTTATAAAACTACCTATCGAGACTTTACTATTTTTTCTTTTGCTGGAGTTTGCTAGGCTTCAAATTTATCAATCCATTGCATCTTTAATTTTTGTAGTATTTGTGCACTTTGAAGATCTTTTCATTTACTTTAACATTCTCGAGGCTCAATTTGTAAATTTATTTGCACACATTAGTTATCTGCCAAACTATCTCGTTATTTAAAGGTTCACTTGAATCAATTCTTCAATAAATATTCTTCCCTGTTCGTAAAGCTACACCCTTTACAGTGTGGATAGTAGGCACACTGTGTTCATTTCCCTTACTCTTAAAATCATTGCAAGCTTATGAAAACGTTTCTAAAATCTTTGGTCACCTTGGTGAGCCCCTTATTGAAGTTTCCTGGATTTCCAATGAGATGACGAAATCAAACATGAACTGAGTTCGTTCCATTTTGAATCTTCTACAGACCACTACAGACTGCTTCAAACTATTTTAAAGAATAACTGAACTATTCACATGAAATCAAAAGACTCATTTTCAATATCCGTTAAGAAGAACTGAGATGAACGATTTCCAATCCAACATACATAAATGCATTAGTTTGATTTATTCTGAGAACAAATATTCACTATTTAATATATTTGCAATGATCTACTCGCTCTACAACATTTTTGACAGGAGAGAGAAACCCCCTTATTTCAGAGATCCACTAGCTTTACAAAACTATTGATAGGATATTTCTGTGGAGACCCTACCATTTTACATGTCAGTGAAATGGGAGTACTGTTTCCTCCACATACCTGTCAAAAAAGAGACCTACACGTCTCTATTTTTTTTATTATAAAGACCAACTCGCTCCAAATTTTTATAGAGATCTACTCGTTCTACATGTGCCTGGTACAAAGGGGATATGTGTGTTTCGCAGCTTTTCTGATCTGTTTTTAAGAGACCTACTTGTTCTACATTAATTGCATTCATGTATATTTACTGATCCACTAGTTTACTCATTTTTTCCCAATGTATACCTTTTCCATTGAGACTTTCCTGCTCTGTTATAAATTAGCGTTCTCTTGTAATTGAAAATTCCTTTTCCTATTCGCTTTTCAATCGTTGTAAAGATGAACTAGGGATGGTGAATTTCTAATCCAACAAACATAAATGCATTAATTAGATTTATTCTGATAATGTGAAAACAAAAATATACAGTATTTGTTATTACCTACTCGCTCTATAACATTTTGGACAGTAGAAACCCCATTTTTTGCAGAGACCTACTCGCTATACAAATTTTAGACAGAAGACATTTATAGAGACCTACTCGCTCTACATATTTGTCAAACGAGAGACCTACTCGCTCTCGATTTTGGTTTCTCATAGAGACCTATTTGCTCTATTTATCTGTCTAATGTGAGACCTACTCGCTCCAAATTTTCTATAGAGACCTAAAAAAAGGGAATATATTTGCTCCGCAGCTCTTTCGTTTTTTTTTTATCCTGAGAGATCTACTCGCTCTACATCAATTGAACTTCTGTATCTATACTTTTTATCTGAATGTATACCTTTTCCATTGAGACCTACCCGCTCTACATATTGCTGATATATTTTTTTTTCCTGCTCTTGTATTTGATTCTTCCTCTTTCGCATCCGCTCTTCAAACCTCGTAACGATTAACTAGGGATCATCGATTTCTAATCCAGCACACATGAATGCATAAGTTTGATTTTCTTTCTCATAGAATGTGAGAGCAAATCGATTGACCCCTTTTTATGATCATAGAGACCTACTCGCTCTACAATTTTTTTGACAGGAGAAAACCATTTTTGCAGAGACCTACTCGCTCTAGCAATTTTCGACAGAAGACATTTGTAGAGACCTACTCGCTCTACACGTCTGTGAAATGGGAGACCTACTCGCTCCACATATCTGTCAAACGAGAGACCTATTCGCTCTCTATTTTTGGTTTCTCATAGAGACCTACTCGCTCTATATATCTGTCTAATGTGAGACCTGCTCGCTCCACATTTTTTATAGAGACCTACTCGCTCTACATGTGCCTGATAAAAAGGGGATCTGTTTGCTCTACAACTCTTTTATTTTTTCCACAATCTACTTACTCTACATTCATTGCTTTCATGCATCTGTGCTGATCCACTAGTTTGTTCGTTTTTTTTTTTTTTAAACAAATGTATACCTATTCCATTCTATTACGTTATTAACCTTCCCTTCAAAATTCAGAACATGGTACATGAACATACTGAAATACTTGGTTGTCTTAGTTCATGCCTCTAACAGTTTAATTTCTCTTCGACAAAACCCTACCTTTAAGAAGTCGCTACAAATGATTGTAAGTTGAAGACTTGACCACTTTGCTTCGTTCTTGCTTGATTATTTATTTCCCCTTACCACCATTATTTCCCTTTTATTCACTTTCCTATTTTTTTTAATACACTTCCTCTATATACCTACCCGTCTAATGTGAGACCTTCGATCCAGATTTTTCTATAGAGTTGAGATTTACTCGCTCTACATAAATCTGGTAAAAGATCTGTTTGCTCCAGAGCTATTCTGATTTCTAATTTATTGAATCCTACTCGCTTCACATTATTGGCGTTCGTAAATCTATGCTGATTCATTTTTTTTTTCTAGATATCCATAGAGTGCTTTTGGGCCTTTGCATATAACAGCTATTCTACTTGATTCTAAAAGAACCGCATATATACAATTGCAGGCCAAAGACCTATTAAGATTGCTTTATCCTTCCATTGCTTATTTATTTTCCATATTGTCGGGCCGCCACCAAACCGGATGTCGCACAATCAAGTTGCGATGCTACCTAACTCGCGACGCGACCCAACTCGCGACGTTTTTGAAACATGCCAAATGGAGTGCGCATCCTTCCCGTTGTTGTCAGCACCACAGCGCACTAGATGCGAAACAGTTGCGATACTTGTGGACCAAGAAAATGGCAGTTTTTGATTGAATGTCTGTCTTGATTCCAACCGGATACCACTATCTTCACTCTGAGATTTTAATGCTTTTTGATGCCGACCAAATAAAAGATGAATTCAATTTCAGCCCATTTTTTCTACTTTTGTTCTTCGTGGTATAAGTATAGGGTGCGGGCACCGGTTTTGGCCAGTCTAAGGGAAATCATTTTTATAAAAATAACCAATAATCCTATGAAAACAACCAATGCGTCAAAAGAAAGGTTTCAATCTATATTTTGAAGGAAAAATGCAGAAATCATGCCAATTCTTGATTTTTGTATTAAAAGTGGCACTGGCCAAAATAGAAGCTCTGCCGCAGTTTTGGCCATATTCTTAAGTTTGGTTTCTATTTTGGCCAATCACGTGTATTTCTTATGGGAGTGGCCAAATTAGAAGCACCCTGGCCAAAATAGATATATGGGAGCAGATTTTTTAAGGAAATATATTTTTTTCTTCCAGTTTTTGATCAAAATGTGTGGTTTTTTCAGCTGTAATCATCATATTGTATTGGGATCTACTAGTAAAAAATAAATTTACGCCGATTTAGATCGCAACAGACTGAATACCGCACTATGGCCAAAACTCCGGACTGGCCAAAACTGAAGCGTCTACCCTAGTTGATGTGATACGGCATTTCATACTCAGTCACTGTATCCAGAGCGACACTGTTTGAGACGCACCTCTTTTGTTAATAGTCGTTTTTTCAAACCCCAATCGTATTCATTGACATTCCAACTGCAAAAGATTTACCTTAGGTCCCAGATTTCACACCCAGAACCATGTCTTTTTTTCAAATCAAATACAGAAAAGCAAGGTTTTACTTACCAATTCTATCCAAACATTTCCAAGCAGAGTATCTCATTGATTTTTTTTCCGATTCAATCTACGCAACTACTCAATGAACTATTTGCTCTGGTAACTCCGTTCTTCGTTACCATCAAGTACCACAACAAAAAAAAATCACTTCCACTTTTTCCCCTTTTCGCCTTATTGACAAGCACTCCTGGATTTTTTTATTTTTCTGATTGGCCATTTTCTTTTCCACAATTTCACTGGTCGATCTTATCTTTCCAAAATCTAGCTCAATCATTTTTCAAAACAAAACACCTATAACACAAAGCCCACCGGCTGCGCCATGTCGTATTCTAACGTTCCGCGGTAAAATCCGACGAACCGCGGAACTCGTCAGGAATTTCCATTCGCGCGCTGCGCATGAAACGTCCGTAAGACACAAATTTCGTTAACAAACTGAAGTGCTTTTTGTTCCGAAATCATTGATCCCGACCCGAGTCCACACACTGCCATCTATCCATCTCTCTCTCGCACACTTCTCAATCATTTCATTCCATTCACACGCGTTGGTCACATCATCAACGGCTGCCCTTTCCCCGTTCATTCGAACGCACTCGAACCGAAGACAGACACGGACAAGCTTTGGTTTCAAAAGCACACGCCAAAAGCTTTCCATGCAAGCTGTGCGATGTTTATTTGGCACGCAGTACACTGACCGAAATAGCGCTATCAATTTATTGATGTGATGCTAATTTATAAATTTAATTTCTTTATGAACATTAAACTTACTAACCATAAAATGGCACAAAATAGAATGCTAAATATGCCAACCTTGTATTCCATGTACTTAAAAATATAAATAATTTGATATACAATCTACGCTCACTACAGTCACGGACTACCTTTGAAAAATACCAAATGATATTCACCGTGAATATCATTTGCATTTTTCGAAGGTAGTCCGTGACATTTACCTTAAATATTCGAAAAATATCGTTTTTTCCGTGACTTTCTTGCAGAACTGGTCTAACTGCACAAGTTTTTCATATACCGTATTCTCAGGTTCAGCTTCTGGAATGAGCTGTAGGTGATTGAATTTAGATATGACGAAATAAATTTTTCAGCACTGCCGACATATCCGTGCGGCTCCGTGGGAGAAGCCAAATTTGGGTTATCTTGACTAAACCCAAATTTGCGTCAAATAAGGCCTCCGCTGGGTGAAAATAACTTACCACTGGGTGAAAATTTTTGCAGCGATCAAATGAGATTTACCTAGTGACCACTATCGCTGTTTGACGCAAATTTGAGTAATTCCACGGAGGTGCGGGATTACGTCAAAAGAACTTAAATTTGGGTTGATTTGTAGTTCCGTGTGCAGAAAAAGTGCTACACCGGTGCAGCACGGCAATCAAAAACGAACATTTTAGGTGCAAAAGTGCTGCACCGGTGTAGCTACACCGCAAAAATGAAAACGACATTAGACGCTAGATTGCATCGCAACCTAGCGATTTATGACCAAAAGGTGCAACCATACTTGCATCTTGTCATTTTAATTTGAAGAAGAGAGAGTCGATGAAGAGAACTCGCTCATGTTACTTTCGCCCTTATTTAAACTCAATCTAGAAATTGCAATATCTCAGAGAATTTTAATTTTTGATCCAATGGACTCCGTGGCGAAATCGCTCTAGTGGCCGATGAGCCGTTCTCAAAAGTCTGGTGTGAATCCTCGCACCAACGTGAAGTTGTCTGCCATCTCATTGAGGAGAGCGAGCCAAAATGGCTGCGTGCAAGTGAATTTTAGATCCCATTCGCGCTCGCGGAACGCGCTGTCACCGTCACCGCGCCGCAACCGCAAACAAGTCCGACCCTGCTGCCACGGCAGCCTTCATTCCTTTTCACATTTTGGCACATGCCGATCCAGTTCTGAAATCGTGTGTATCCGCGCCCGTGAAGCCTGATGTATTGGCTAAAATCGTTCAAAAATCGTAGAAAATTGTGCTAAATTGTGCTCCGTTTACGCCAGCCCGTGTACCGTGTGTCGGTTCGTGAAAACGTAAGTGAAAAGTGCGTGAAAAATGGGATTGAAACCGTGGCAGTGATCGAGTGGTGCACGACGGACGGAGCGAACGACGATGATGATGATGATGATGGCTGGCGCTGGCATATGCCGTTGTCTTGTTCTTACTTTTCCTCTGCAATCATTCGATGATTGCGCTGGCTGGTTGTCTGGCTGGCTGCTTGCGGATTTGCAGAATGATGGTTCCCCGTGTGTCGTTTGTGTTTCTCTTCTTTGCCCCTCGCCTTCCGCTTGGGGCTTGTGGCTTGTGGCAGTGAGTTGGCTTGGATACTATACTGTAGCCGAAAAAGCCGTGTTCGTCATCAACGGGGTCGACCAGGTAAGAAGGGGTGGTCCGTTGTCGAAAAACCTTGCTGCCTGCGCGGTTGTGATGTATCATCGACCGTCATCGTGGGGGACTCTCATCAAGTTACGTGTGCAGTTGGTGAGTGTGAGGGCGACAACAAATAGCTCTATCAGCATCAGTGGTCGGTTTTCGTCATCAGTCGTCGTGAATGATGTTGATTCATTTTCATGAAATTCTAGTTTGGTGTTTTCTAAAATCTTGTGCTGTTGGTCAAGCAAAAGAATCAATAATTTCTTGATTTTTAGTATTCTGAATGAATCAAAGTACAGTGACCCCACACCGATGAATCAGCTTAATTTGTGTACACTATTTATGAATCACCATGTTGATCAAATGGAGTGATCCATAAACTGTGGTCATTTTTGCCGATTCATAAATTGTGGGGTCACTGTATTACAACAGCCTCTGTGAGGCATGAGTTTTTTTTGACAGTCCTAGAGAAGTTTTTTTCTGAACTTTTCGCAGTAGGTATGTCTTAGAATTCCTTCGGGAGTTCCTTCGGAAAATCCACCAAGAGTTCGTCTAGGGATTCTCCAGTAGTTTCTGTACGATTTCCATCAAACGTTCCACCGGGAATAAAGCTCCTTGATTTTCTTTTAAGATTCCTCGAGAAACTCGTTTACTAATTTCTTTGGGAGTTTCTTCTAGGATACCTTTGAGAAATCTTATGAGATATTTCTATGTTATCTCCTGGAATTCCTCCAGAACTAGTATAAGGCTTCTCCTGAATGTTTCTCCATCGTAAAACACTTCTGCGATTATTCTGTCATACAATTCCATTTGATTGTCTCTTGGAAATTCATGAGAAGTTTATGTTTGAACAACTAAAAGAACTACATACTTGGGATTTCTTCAGGAGAGATATATTCCTTTTCAATATTCCTCCTGTAGTTTCTACGGGGATTCTAAGATTTTTTACGGGTTGAAATTGCTCTTGGAGTTCCTTCTGAGATGCGTCCAGGAGCTCTTCCGGGAGTTTCTACACAAGTTCCTACGGGATTTCTCACTAAACTGGTTAAATTAGAAATCCCTTAGCAATTCCTTCTTCAGGGGTTTCACCACAAATTCTTTTCGGAATTAATCGAAAAGTTTTTTCTGGGATTCCATAAGGATTTCATTCTGTGATTTTCAGAGTTTCTTCTGGGATTCTCTCATGAAATCATTCTGGAATTGCGCGCCAAAAACTGCTAGATCCAAAACATTCAAAGTGTTATCGGGACTCGTCTAAGAACTCCACTTAGGAAGTTTTTTGAGATTCTTCCAAAGTTTCGTTTCGCAAAAGTTCCTTCTGCAATTCCAGGAGTTTTTTTTTAATTCTTCCATAAGATCGTTCTTGAATTCCTCCAAGAGCATCTGCGGGATCGTTCCAGGTTCGCCTTTTGAAATTCTTCAGGATTACCTAAATCATTCTGCAGTTGCTCCAGGGGATTCTTCAAGAGTTTATTCTGAGAATCCTACAGGAGTTCAGAGTTACCTTGGTTTTATCATTTTTTATCAAAACCGTACTGAAACTCAGAAATGAACGGTTTGGCTACCAGTATACAGAGAATTATGAACTAAACACTTTCGCTACGCAGCATAGGATGAAAATACTGTACTACAATAGTTTTCAATGGTATTGTAGTATCTACCTAATGGTTGTGTGAAATACTATTCATTACAGTACCTAAATGTTTATGTATGATTCATTTTGTCTACCTAAGGTAATATAAATACGGGTGGTCATTGGACCTCACAGCAGAGACTGCACAAGCCCTGAACTTGTCAACATCTTTAATATTCTTCTTTTGAAGGATATAAAAGTGGCGACGAGGATCAAGGAACGTGTAATTTCTTTTGAGTTATTCCGGAATTATTTCCTTTTGGTTTTCAGGTTGTTGTATGTAATAACAAATTGTTATTTTGTGGAGAACGGAATTGTTCTTTTATGGTAGAATTACCATTATGTTGTGAACAGAATGTTCTTTTTGGCCGATGTTGCATTGACGGAATTGTCTTTTTGGTAATAACGAAATGTTATTTTTTTGTGGTGAATGAAATTGTTCTTTTGTGGCGGAATTGTCATATGTCATGTTTTGGTGAATGGATTTGTGTTATTTGTACTTTTTTGGTAAAAGTTGCCGTTGGGATAGCGAAATCGTCTTTTTGTTTTGTTAGCGGACAGATATATTCTTTGAAAGTGGCGAACTCGTCAGTTTATTTGTGCCATCATTATTTTGGTGATGAATGTTATTTTTTAAAGTTTTCTAAAGGGGAAAGGACTGTAGTATCTACCTAATGGTTGTGTGAAATACTATTCATTACAGTACCTAAATGTTTAGGTATGATTCATTTTGTCTACCTAAGGTAATATAAATACGGGTGGTCATTGGACCTCACAGCAGAGACTGCACAAGCCCTGAACTTGTCAACATCTTTAATATTCTTCTTTTGAAGGATATAAAAGGTATGACTAGAATCGGATTTGAAAATCGGACGCATTGATGCGGCTTTCCACAGCTTCAGAAATATGCTGTCACGAAGCAATTTGTTGAAAATGCTGCACAAAGGCGTTTGCAAGGATTCAGAACATTCTTTTGGGAACACTGCTAGAAGGTCGTTGGCACCCGTTCTCTTGAAGACATTCAGTTCTTTCAGTACTGATAATATGTCATCGTCCGGGGATATTTCCTAAACGCGGGCAGTTCAGATTATGCTGGCTGTGAGGTAAAAATGTTGGCGAGCTAGTACAATGAACACTTTCTAAGAAATCCTCAAACATATTGGCCAGAGGGAACCTGTTTTGTAGTAGCTCCCAGCTCCGTGATTGCGGCAGTTTGGCATTCATTTTTATGTATTTGAATAATGCGAAGAATCTCCAAATTATCATCGGTTCTGGTCTGAAAATAAACGCCGACGAGCTTTGTGGAGAACATTTGGAAAATGTTGCAACTCTGAAATCCACCAATGAAATCCTCCAATGAAGCTCTCCAGAATTCTTCATGCTGTAGAAATACCTACATGAAATTCCTGGAGGAATTTTCCGAATTTAGAAATACCCCAGATCTGGCAGAGCACATCCGGGACGTATTTCTGAATGTACGACATGCCTAGAAGCCCGACGAACCTGCTGAAGCAGGTTCAGAGAAAGCTGGAGAAAGTGAAGATCGATTCGGCGTAAGAAGAGGTAGCGGAACTGGAGGAAGATGGAGCATCCGAAGGCGAAAAAGACGGAAATAAGGAAGTTCAAGCAACCGAAGTCGGGGATGGAACAGCCGGAAAAAATGGAGCCTGAGAAGCGAAAATCGGGCAAATTGGACCGGAATCTAGCTAAACCTGCCGAAGCAGACCGTGGAGCCTTCAGCAAGTTATCGACATCAGTTGCTATCCTTCTCTCAGCGAAACAACACGCGTTCCGTTGTTTAACCACTATGCCGGTTACAAGGAAAAATTGTGTATTGCTTGACACATCTGTTCTTCCGAAGCGGCCTAGCATCGCTGATGTAAAACAGTTCCTAGATTGTGAGTTGGAGTTAGTTGGATATGTCACTAGTAAAGGCCTTCCAACCTCACATAGTACGGCATGTCATCTATATGACCATGAAAAGTGAAGAAGAAGCAGTCAGGATAACCTCGAAGTACCATCTAAAAGCACTTCATGAATTGTGAAGAAATAAGATTTCCAATTCCAGTACCGATTTACGTCGATAGCGGCGCCGTTGATGTTCGTCTGCATGACCTACCAGAGGAGATCGAAAACCACACGATTTTTACCCACATGCAGCAGTATGGAGAAGTAATCTCCATACGTAACGACGTGTGAAAAAGCTACTTTCCGGGTCTAAGCAACGGGGTACGTGTGATACGTATGCAGCTAACCCAACTCATCCCGTCGTACATCACAGTATCCGATGACACAACATTTGTTTCATACACTTCGCAAACCCGCACTTGTCCCAATTGTGGTGGTGAAGACCACCCAAAGCTGCGATGCTCTGAAGCGGCAGCATCCACGACGAAAAAACAGCCAGTGCAATCTAATAAATCGAATGAGACAAATTCCATCAACGCTTGCCGAAAAACAATGGCCTTCTGTCTCCAAGCCGGAGACCGGCGGTAATGGCAAAACAATAAAACAAGTCAACAATAACCAGGAGCCAAAGTGGTCAGTCGATTCGGACTCGGCTAACACTACTCGACTAGCGCTACTAAACGTCCACATCCAGCGAAAGCGATAGCAACGTAGCTGATCATGATGTTTCTTCCGAACCCGCACCAGTGCGGTACCGACGTGGATCATATTCGCACGTCGACGACCCCGATCTTCGACAACAAGACAGGGTTATACACTTGATTAAAAAATGTAATCAAATACACAAAATCGGCTCCGTTATGCCTAGAGCGCATGAGCATATTAAATTAAAAAAAAAAACACACCTTAAACAACTGGGATTGCACCACCCGTCCTGCAGGACATAACCTCGCTCAAATCCGGTGGACAACAAGAAAGCTGCGCTCGGGCACCCGGAGGTGCAAAATAAGTTGGTGGCAGTTCGTAGAAGTTGTTCAGCGCTTCTACCAAACCAGCGAAGCAAGTGGAGAAGAGTGAAGATTTGGAATCAGAGTCGGAAGAAGTAAGCCCGTCGCAGGAAGAAGACTTCGGAATGCCATCTGAGGTAATCGTGCGTGGTCCAACGAAAGCCTAACTCTTCGCTCGGCAGTTTCTGTCGAAGAAGCTTCCGACATTCACGGGGCGACTCGAGGAATGGCCGATGTTCATTAGTGCCGCGGCGTGCGGATTTTCGAACGTTGAAAATCTGATGCGACTTCAAGAGTGCCAAGCGGTAAGAAGCAGGCTGCTACTTCCGAGTGCAATACCTCAAATCATCAAAACATTGCGGATGATGTACGGTAGGCCTGAACAGCTGCTGAACATGTTGCTGTCGAACGTGTGGAAGGCACCGTTTCCAAGAGCAGACAAGGGCATCGTTCATCCAGTTCGGTGTCGCCTTTCAACAGCTAACCGACAGGTCTGACAGCGCATCTCATCAACCCGATGCTCATCCAGGAGCCTACGAAGAAGTTGCCAGACATCATGCAGCTGGAATGGGTGACGCTCCGGACATAGTCCAACTTTCTTTTAAGTATTGCCAAGAATGCTAGAGAGATTTCCCGACAGTTATCCTATTAGGCTGTGGTTACACAGCATACGCTGAAGCGATTCCGTTGCCTTGAGAGGAGATTAGTGAAAGACGACCGGCTGTGCAAAAAGGTAAGCGAACTGGAGGATTATTGTGCGGCGAAAGGCTTCGTTCACGTAGCTACAGAAACAGAGCTAGAGCTATTCGCGCCGGACCAAGTTTGGTATCTGCCAATCAGCGTGGTTATGCATCCCAAAAAGCCTGGAAAAGTGCGTCTGGTGTGGGACGCAGCTGCAGCTGTTACCGGAGTGTTGCTGAATTCCGCATTGTTGAAGGGACCGGACATGTTAATTCCAGTCCCTAGTGTCCTAGCAAAAATCCGTGAGCGAGTGGTAGGTTTCGGCGGCGACATCAAGAAGAAGTATGTCCAAAGTCCGAGCGCGCGAAGAGGACAAACGGGCACGATTCGTTTTCAGAGGAAGTGCGTCGGAGCAGATGAAAATCTACATCATTGACGTAGCGATGTTCGGCTCCACGAGTTCGTCTTGCACGGCCCAGTCTGTCAAGAACCGAAGCGCAGAAGAGAACGCTGGACAGTTTTCGGAAGCGGCCAAAGCAATAGTGGAGAACCATTACGTGGACGACTATTTCGATAGTACGGACACGGTCGAAGAAGCGGTAAAGCGGCCCCAGGAGGTGAAGCTCGTCCATTCCAAAGGTGGGTTCGAGATCCGGAACTGGGTTTCCAACTCGGGCGAATTTCTAGAAGACATCGGTTATCGCGCACACGACCGGAGTGTGCAGGATAAGGAATCTAATCTGGAGCGAGTTTTGGAGATAGTGTGGAGTCCGGTTAGCGACGAGTTCACGTTCCTGGCTAAGTTTCGTGATGATCTGCAGTGTCCTTAGTCTGTTCGACCCGTTAGGAATGCTGGCTACGTTCATGATCCACGGGAAAATGCTGATCCAGGACCTGTGGCGCAGCGGCAGCGCTTGGGATCAACCGATCGACGACGAAAGATGCGAGAAGTGGGATTGCTGGATTGCTCGGCTCCCGGAGATCGAAAAGGTGAGGATGCCGCGTTACTACTTCCAAGGTTCGACGTCCGTAAACTACGACACGCTACAGCTGCATGTGCTGGTCGACGCCAGCCAGGATGCCTATGGCGCGGTAGGTTATTTTCGTGTCTTCACTGGCAACGGCCCAGTGGCGAGGTCAAAGGTTGCTCCGTTGAAGATGATGCCCATCCCAAGGTTAGAGCTGCAGGTGGCGGTGATAGGAGCAAGGTTGCTGCAAGCGGTTGTAGAATCGCATTCGATAGAGGTCAAACAGCGATTCGTCTGCTCGGATTCCAGTCGTTGAGATTCTCAGTCTCACGAAGCACAGCGAGTGGAACTGGATATCAACGAGAAGCAACATCGCCGACGCGACGATTTGACGAATCGGAAGAGCGGAAGCAGTTTGGAGTCAAATGGATCGAGGTTTCGAGGTCCGGCGTTTCTCTACCAGCCGCGGTGGAGTGGTGGTCGAAGCAGGAAGCGGTAGAACTAAACACATCGGAAGAACACACACATGAGAGGAAGACGTGCATCGTATCCCGATGGAAAGTTCTGGTCAGGACTGTAGCATGCGAATATCGGTTCAAAACCAACTGTGATACGAAGCGGAAAGGTCTGACGATCGAGGCGGTTCCAGCAAGGGTGGGAAGCGTGGTGAAGATGACAATAGCAGCAGTGGTGGTCCCACTGAAGCGAGAGGAGTTTCAGCTAGCGGAAGCATATCTGTGGCAGTCTGCACAAGCCGATGCCTATGAAGAAGAGGTCAAGACGATGTCAGAGAACCGTGAACTTCCACACAGCGAGTAGCAGCCAATTGATAAGTGCAGAAGTCTGTACAGCGACGGCCCGTTTTTCGACGAGGAGGATATACTTCGAATGGAAGGTAAAGTGGCCCAGGGCTCGTTTCTTCCTTTTGAACTCCGGTTTACGGTCATTCTTCCGAAGCGACATTCAATTACCCGGAATTTGTTGGAATACTACCACCAGCAGGCGACTCACGCAAACGCAGAGACCGTGATGAACGAAGTCCGACAATGTTCTCGAATCCCAAATCTTCGAGTGGAACTGAAGGCGGTGAAGAAGGCTTGCGTTTGGTTCAGGACGCCGTTCATGTACGCCGGACTAAGTCCGCGAAGCGACTAAGCGAAGCGTTGACGCCGAACCACT
>NC_085138.1:317164812-317211877 GCF_035046485.1 Aedes albopictus
AGTCCCTGCTGGGTGGCGCGAAATAGGTGAGCCATAGACAATAGAATCGTCAATGTCGTAGGGCATAGTATGTGACTATTGTCGAAAAAACACTATTTTTGGTCATTGTCCAACCAAAATCATAAGCGGCGTCTACTTACACTAAGCGCATAACTATATTAGGGTCAAGATTAGGATGAAATCATTGGTAAAATATAATAACACTTTTTATTTTGTCTAGTTAGTTGAACTAGAGTTAACTTTTTATTAAGACATTTTCTGTAGGTTTATTCTGGATTACAATACATCAGCTGCCCTTTAACTGAATTATTTTATAACAGTAAACAACATTATTCCTTCTTGATAAAAGATGTATTAACAAAAGCGTTTCAATGTGGACATAGAATTGCCAAACTATTCATCTGATTAGATATTTTTGGGTCTAGTACAGGGGGTGGCCAAAATGTTTGGGATAGGCAACTTTTTTTCTCTCACAAAAAAAATCAACATGCTGTAACTTTTCATAGAGTGCAGCAAAAAATCTCAAATTTTGACTGTTTATCAACCTTGTGGAGATATGTAGAGGTACAATAAATATTCATTAGAATAGTTGTAAATTTAGAAAAATAAATGTATATAAAAAAAAAAACATTTCTTTTGAGTATCTAACGAGAAAATCCTTTACAATTATTTCTAGTAAACTAAGAAACTGAAACTGAAAGTTTTGCGCATTGACATAATAAAAAAAAAAAAAGAAAAAAAAAGCGCAAATTTCAAGGCCGTGAGGGGAATCTAGAAGAATTTCCCCTCCACGCGACTGCTATAAATACGCCGGCAATTCTGGACTGAGAGCATTCAACATTCGGACGGCGACACGTTTGCAACTTCTCCTACAAGTTAGCAAACATCCAGCTACTAGCCAGCGAGCGAAGAAAGCGGCGCGAAACCCGCAGTTGCCACAAGCAACCACCACCCGAACCAGCAGACAGCCAGCAGTACGCGGCGCGGCGCGCGACACGTGGTTGCTAGGGGCAACTACCACAGCAAGCGACTCGGCTGCTATATAGGTCGCGGTGCGCGGCCTCCTGCGAGATTCAACAATCGGACGGCAAAGCGGATACATCACTTGAGTAAGGCAACCGCCTCTCAAGCAACCCACCAGCGATAATCACCCTCGAGCACCCATCGAGCCAGCCGTACCCAAGCGTGGAAAAGAGCGCGGAACCAACGGTTGCTAGGAGCAACCATTCGATCGAACCATCGGCAGGGTAGCCCGGGCGCATCAATCCATCGCGCCACGCAAACTGGTACGTGAAACTTGGCGCGCAATTCACGCTTGTTGAAGCGTGATGCCAGCGGTATTTGCATACCAAATCCACAAGAGTTGTGATACCGTTCCACTAAGAGTTGGTATTGAAATCCACACAAGAGTTTTGATACTGTCCCACTAAGAGTTGATCGAAGTTATGTGGGAAATTCCCACATCAAAATTGCTTATAGCTTTCATAAGAAAGCTATTTGCACTTTCAAAAGAGTTATTAGAAACATTTTCTACCAGTTTCCACAAGGGTTGAGGATCTCCCCATCGGAGCAACGGAGTACGATGGAGCACTTGGATGGCTCCCGCATCGGCAGCGAAGACGACGAGCCCAACCGCAGCCCGCGAGTTCACGACAATGACGCAGTCGGTACGACGGAAAAGTCATCGAAGCGGTGAGTATAGTGTAACTATGAATAAAAGTGCCATTCAATACCCAAGCCTCCGGTGGGAAGACGGTGTGCTTAGTAAAAAAAATACTTCGATGAGAAGGCGAAGTTTTTATTGCTTTAAAGACCAAGTGCCATTAACAAAACTAAACATCAATGAGAAGGTGATGTTTGCTGAAAGTTTTGCAATAATATAGTTAATATTCGATTCTGATGTGAAGGCAGAATCTGATCTAAAAATCGTGCCAGACTTAGACTAGAACAAAAAAAAAGGCAAAGGTTATTCGACGAATTTTAAGAGCAATTTATTATGTCAATTTCACAGGAAGTCCAAGAAAAGCGTTACGAAGAAGATGCTCCTGGAAGAAATATCGTTCATGAGAAAGGAGTTAACCCAGCTACGGAACGAGAAGGATGCTTTATTGCACTCAGCGACTAGCTCGAAGCCAACCTACCCGTTCGAATCAGTTCGAACTAGCACCACAGAACCCTTTGGTGCGGTTGGAGAAACTCTTCTTGCCAGCGTGAACAACATGTCGTTGAGTACGATGAGTATCCCTGAGTGCGTTCCATCAGACGGTGAAACGGACATTGACAAGAAAGGCTACGAATATTGGAAGAATATTCTAGTAGCATCACTGAATCTGATCCAAGCTAACGACGAGAACACAAAAATGGATGTATTCAAGATCAAGGCCGGACCGAAGCTGTTGGAATTATTCCAAGGGACGAGTTCCGTAACAGGCATGCCACATGAAGTCAGTCATCCATTTTCAAATGCAATTGCCCGATTGGATTGCTATTTTGGGTCAAGGGCCTACACCCTTTCACAACGAAGCAAGCTTCTGAATATGGTACAACAAGCTGGAGAAACAAATATCCTATTTGTCCGTCGAGTGGCGGCATCTGCCAAACTTTGCGGCTACGACAAGGAGGACGACGAAATGGAAGCCGTGGCACGTACCTTGATGAAAAGTTCAACCGACAAACGAGTGCGCACGCTTGCCCATCGCAATTGGGTTCGGCAAGGTACGCTGAACGATCTAATCGATTTGGTTCGCGATCACGATACAGAGCAATCCAATGAAGAAGAATTCCAGAAGATGCACCAGCCGCAGAGACCAGCAACGATAGCGACAGTTGCCAATTATGCTCGCCAACACGGACAGTCTCACCGAAGCCCGTTCGGAAGATTCAATAATGCGAGTCGAGGAAGAGGACTATATCATCGTACCCCAGTGCGCAACCAAATATCGAAAAACAGTTCATGTTGGCGTTGTGCTAGCGTCTACCATGGTTCTGAGCAGTGTCCAGTCATCGACAAGGTCTGCCACATCTGTAAGCAACAAGGGCACCTAGCACGTTGTTGCCCCTCCCAAGGCAGCCCCAGAACCGGGATTAAGCGATTCGCTGCAGAGAGCAATGAAGCGCCTCCTCGAAAAGTTGCAGCTATCAAGAACGAAGCAGAAACGAATGAATCTGCACCAGTTGATGTGAGTGAAATTGATTAATATGTAATTGCATTGGATATTTTGAGAAATTGAATAATATATATTTGAATTTAACGAAAATAATAAAAAAAGAACTATTAAAAAGAAAAACAGCTTGGGTCGAATATCTATTGGTTTTTATTGAATATATCGTAAAAAAAAAGAAGAGGTGCACAATCGAATATTAACTTTCTTCGTGCATTAGCTAACATTCGCCCCGATGACATAGTGTATGCTCAGCGTGCCTCTGGGTCATTGTTATCCCAATAATGCACGACTAGGGTTAATATTTAATTGAAAAGATAGTTATAAATAGAAATATCGACCCAAGTAAGGCTTAACAAAAAAAAAACTCAAACTAAGAAGATTTTTTACATGCACATTTCAGATTCAGACCAGTACAGAAAGCGTTCCACTAGTCATCGACAAGGTTATATCGATGCCTACAATTTGTCAGACGGAAGAAGATGCTTTCGTGGTAGGAAGAGTAGCAGGTTTTCGCATAATATTTTTCATAGATTCTGGGGCACAAGTCAATACGATCACGAAGACGCAATTTGAGAAAATGGTCAAAAAAGACTCAATACGCAGCAAGTTGATAAACCTGAGCTATACTACAGACACTAAGCTCAGAGCATATGCTGCATCTTCCAATATCAAAGTCGTGGCCACTTTTTCGGCAGAGCTATATGTGTCAAAAGACAGGCCCGTTCTCGTTGAAAAATTCTATGTGGTGGATGAAGGAAGAGCTTTGCTAGGATTCAACACCTCTACAAGATACAGTGTTCTTGTCGTAGGCCTATCCATACCAGTAGATGATATTCATTGGCCTTGTGAATTTGCCACGGTAAATTCAATAGCTAACGAGCTAGTACCCGAGTTCCCCAAATTCAATGTACCACCAGTCGTTTTGCACTATAACAAAGAGATGCCCCCTGCCAGGAACGTTTACACTCATATCCCAGCCGCCTACCAAGAACTCACGAAACGAAAATTGGACGAAATGCTATCATTGGGCATCATTGAAGTTGTGACAGATGATATGGATCGCTCATTCTGCTCTTCGCTTCTGGTTGTTCCAAAAGGTAGAGACGATATTCGTCTAGTCGTAGATCTACGAGGACCGAATAAGTGCATTCACAGGACTCCGTTTAGAATGCCAACGTTCGAAGATATATTAATGAAACTACATGGAGCCAAGTGGTTTTCAACTATCGACCTGAAAAGCGCGTTCTTCCACGTTGCTCTCGACGAAAGCTGCCGTCATTTGACAAATTTTTTCTCTGGTGAAGCCATGTACAGATGTTGTCGGTTACCGTTTGGACTCTGCAATGCCCCTGATATTTTCCAGGAAATTATGCAGACAACGATCCTTTCGGATTGTGAAGGAGTAGTTAATTACTTGGACGACGTACTTATTTTTGGAGCCACGAAAGAACAACACGACAAAAACTTGAATGCGGTCATGGCAAGACTACAGGACCACAACGTAAACATTAATACAGAAAAATGTGTGTTAAGTAAGCAAGAGGTCACGTTTCTGGGATTTAAGTTGTCTGAGTCAGGATGGAGCGTGGATGATAGTAAAATTCAAGCTATCCAGAATTTCCGAAGACCACAAAACCAAGCAGAAGTAAAAAGCTTCTTGGGCTTGATAAACTTCATAGAAAGGTTTATACCTCAACGAGCAGATAAAACTCGACATCTTAGAGAACTAGCCAAAGCTGACCACTTCTATTGGGGACAAGAACATGATGCAGAATTTGTAGATCTCACTTGCAATGCCTGGAAAACAGTTCAGACCCTCGGTTACTACAACCGAAATGACAGAACAGAGCTTTTTGTAGACGCCTCCCCACATGGATTGGGTGCAGTGCTTGTCCAGTTTGACGCAAACGCAAACCCCCGTGTAATTGCATGCGCTTCAAAAGCATTGTCAGCTACTGAAATGAAATACCCCCACACACAAAAAGAGGCTCTGGCGATGGTTTGGGGAGTCGAAAAGTTTTCTACTTACCTAATGAGTATCGAGTTTACGATAAGATCGGATGCAGAATCGAACGAATTCATATTTGGTGGAATGCATCGCATTGGGAAGAGAGCAGTTTCTCGTGCTGAAGCGTGGGCGCTGAGGCTGCAGCCATACAATTTCACAGTAGAACGGATTCCGGGAAATGAAAATTTGGCAGATACATTATCGAGATTGATTGGAGACACTCCGCTCACAGAACCGTTTGACGATGCCGCAGATCGACATCTGCTATATTTGCTAGATGCCGGCGAGATGGATTTATCGTGGAATGAGATTGAAGTTCAAGCAGAGGAAGACGTGGAACAATCGGAAGTCCGAGAAGCCCTCAAAACGGGACAATGGGAGGGACATCTCCGTTGCTATGAATCTCAAGCAAAGTATCTCAGAACCCTTGGATCACTTATATTCAAAGAAGATCGTGTAGTCTTGCCGAACAAACTTCGTGATAAAGCTCTCATAACTGCTCACCAGGGCCACATGGGAGCAGCATCAATGAAAAGAATTCTGAGGAATTATTTTTGGTGGCCGAAAATGAGCAAAGATGCCGAAAAATACGTGAAAGGATGTGAAACATGCCTAAGACTATCTCATAAAAACGCACCACTTCCATTAACAAGCAGAGAGCTTCCAAATGGACCTTGGGAAATACTCCAAATCGACTTTTTTGCTGATCAAGAATTTGGATACGGGGAGTTTTTGGTAATTGTGGATACATATTCTCGCTATCTACATGTCATCGAGATGAAACGTACAGACGCTGACGCCACCAACGAAGCCCTTATGCGGATATTTGAGGTCTGGGGCTACCCACTGGCTATTCATAGCGACAATGGCCCACCCTTCCAAAGTGATAAATTCATTAAAACTTGGGAGGACAAAGGAGTGGCGATTCGCAAATCAATCCCCTTGAGTGCACAGTCAAATGGAGCTGTCGAACGTCAAAACAAAGGTATATATATATATAGGTATAGTTTAATTCTAACTTACACTATTTTTTTACCAAAGGTATAAAGGATGCACTAGCGGCTTCTAAACTGGATAGGACGAATTGGAGGACGGCACTCGACCAGTACTTGCACATGCACAACAAAGTACGACCTTTGTCACGACTAGGCGTAACTCCCTTCGAAATGCTTGTGGGATGGAAATGTAGAGGTACATTTCCATGCCTCTGGAGTTCAAATTCAGCGGAGCAGTTGGATAGGACAGATATTCGGGAGAAGGACGCGTCATCTAAATTGGAAAGTAAAATCTATGCGGACTCGCGACGGGGAGCAAAATATTCGGATATCGCTGTTGGCGATAGAGTATTCATTGCGCAGCAGAAGAAGCACAAATCGGACCCAACATTTTCTGCAGAAAGGTAAAAAAAAACAAAAATAAAAAAAAAAAAAGTTCAGTTGAAATTCAACCTTTTTTCTTCATCAGGTTTACCGTGATTGCCAGAGAAGGGGCCAAAGTAGTAGTACGAAGCGAGAGAGGAGTTCAGTACTCACGAAATGCCCAAGATGTTAAAAAGATACCCGTCCACCTGACTTCTGGATCGGAGCATCCTACCCAACAGGAGACCGAAGAGAATGACCAAATGCTTCTTCAAACGTCCAGTGGTACTGAACTAGAGAATGATCCCGAAGGAGCTGGGACAGAAGTTTCAGCATCCAGCCCAATCAATGAATCCGGGCGACCTCATAGAATTATCAGGAAACCAAATAGATTTAAGGATATGATACTATTCTCCATTTTTGAATAAAGAGTAGGGGAAAGGGGTATTGTGGAGATATGTAGAGGTACAATAAATATTCATTAGAATAGTTGTAAATTTAGAAAAATAAATGTATATAAAAAAAAAAAAACATTTCTTTTGAGTATCTAACGAGAAAATCCTTTACAATTATTTCTAGTAAACTAAGAAACTGAAACTGAAAGTTTTGCGCATTGACATAATAAAAAAAAAAAAAGAAAAAAAAAGCGCAAATTTCAAGGCCGTGAGGGGAATCTAGAAGAATTTCCCCTCCACGCGACTGCTATAAATACGCCGGCAATTCTGGACTGAGAGCATTCAACATTCGGACGGCGACACGTTTGCAACTTCTCCTACAAGTTAGCAAACATCCAGCTACTAGCCAGCGAGCGAAGAAAGCGGCGCGAAACCCGCAGTTGCCACAAGCAACCACCACCCGAACCAGCAGACAGCCAGCAGTACGCGGCGCGGCGCGCGACACGTGGTTGCTAGGGGCAACTACCACAGCAAGCGACTCGGCTGCTATATAGGTCGCGGTGCGCGGCCTCCTGCGAGATTCAACAATCGGACGGCAAAGCGGATACATCACTTGAGTAAGGCAACCGCCTCTCAAGCAACCCACCAGCGATAATCACCCTCGAGCACCCATCGAGCCAGCCGTACCCAAGCGTGGAAAAGAGCGCGGAACCAACGGTTGCTAGGAGCAACCATTCGATCGAACCATCGGCAGGGTAGCCCGGGCGCATCAATCCATCGCGCCACGCAAACTGGTACGTGAAACTTGGCGCGCAATTCACGCTTGTTGAAGCGTGATGCCAGCGGTATTTGCATACCAAATCCACAAGAGTTGTGATACCGTTCCACTAAGAGTTGGTATTGAAATCCACACAAGAGTTTTGATACTGTCCCACTAAGAGTTGATCGAAGTTATGTGGGAAATTCCCACATCAAAATTGCTTATAGCTTTCATAAGAAAGCTATTTGCACTTTCAAAAGAGTTATTAGAAACATTTTCTACCAGTTTCCACAAGGGTTGAGGATCTCCCCATCGGAGCAACGGAGTACGATGGAGCACTTGGATGGCTCCCGCATCGGCAGCGAAGACGACGAGCCCAACCGCAGCCCGCGAGTTCACGACAAACCTGTTATATGTGCATCATTGGTACAAATTTGGGCTCGTTTGAATAATTTTTCGCGAAGTTAGAACCGTTCGGGTAAAACACTATTTTTTAGACAACTCATTTTTGAGCTGTCATATCTCGGAAACCAGTGAACCGAATTGAATGAATTTTTTAACGTTTATCAACAATATATTGATACTTAATACAATGTTATAAAATGTAATATTTTCTCACGGCGAATTAAGTTATACCGGGTTGAAATTTTTACCCATATTGAGGACAATAAGCCAATATTACAATACCACCATAAAAATTACTAAATGTGTTCTTCCTTTAATCTAAATAGGCTCTAATATATCCGATTAAAGATAACTTGAGAACAGATGTGGAAAATCTTTGGACATCAACACTAAAATTTATTGACATTGACATAAAAAAATTACATTTTTTCGAGAAAAATCCAAAAAGTGTCAATCCATGATAACTTTTTTCAACGTTCAAAAAGTATCTATGTTTTAATAGTTTGTGAAGCATTTACATATTGTTAGTGTACGTTCAAAATTTCATTCAATTCGGTTCACTGGTTTCCGAGATATGACAGCTCAAAAATGAGTTGTCTAAAAAATAGTGTTTTACCCGAACGGTTCTAACTTTGCGAAAGATTAATCATTCATTCATTTATTTAGTGAACATCAAATTCATGATAATACTGAATCAACAATTTGCCGCCATAATACTCGATTTGCAGCTGCAGCTCTCCAACGTCGGTCACGCCCAACACTCGCCAGATCACGCTCCACCTGGTCCGCCCATCGTGCTCTCTGCGCTCCACGCCTTCTTGTACCAACCGGATGGTAAGCAAACACCAACTTTGCAGGGTTGTTGTCCGGCATTCTTGCAACATGCCCTGCCCATCGTATCCTTCCGGCTTTGGTCACTTTCTGGATGCTGGGTTCGCCATAAAGTGCAGCGAGCTCGTGGTTCATCCTTCTCCGCCACGCACCGTTCTTCTGCACGCCGCCGAAGATCGTCCTTAGCACCCGTCGCTCGAAAACTCCGAGTGCTTGCAGGTCCTCCTCGAGCATCGTCCATGTCTCGTGTCCGTAGAGAACCACCGGTCTTATTAACGTCTGTGCATGGTACATTTGGTGCGGGGGTGAATCTTTTTTGACCGCAGTTTCTTCTGGAGCCCATAGTAGGCACGACTTCCACTGATGATGCGCCTTCGTATTTCACGGCTCACGTTATTGTCAGCCGTTAGCAAGGAACCGAGGTAGACGAATTCTTCTACCACCTCGAAAGTATCCCCGTCTATCGTAACATTGCTGCCAAGGCTTGTCCTGTCTCGCTCAGTCCCACCTACCAGCATGTACTTTGTCTTTGCCGCATTCACCACCAGTCCGCCCTTTGCTGCTTCACGTTTCAGGCGGGTGTACTGTTCTGCCACCGTTCCAAATGTTCGGGCAATAATATCCATGTCATCCGCAATACAGACAAATTGGCTGGATTTCGTGAAGATCGTACCCCGGCTGTTGAGCCCGGCTCGTCGCATAACACCTTCCAGGGCGATGTTGAATAGTAGGCAGGAAAGTCCATCACCTTGTCGTAGTCCCCGTCGAGATTCAAATGAACTGGATAGTTCACCCGAAATCCTTACGCTGTTCTGCACACCGTCCATCGTTGCTCTTATCAGTCTAGTCAGCTTCCCGGGAAAGCTGTTCTGGTCCATAATTTTCCATACCTCTGTGCGGTCGATACTGTCGTATGCCGCTTTGAAGTCGATGAACAGGTGATGCGTTGGGACCTGGTATTCACGGCATTTCTGGAGGATTTGCCGTACGGTGAAGATCTGGTCCGTCGTCGACCGGCCGCCGATGAAACCGGCTTGGTAACTTCCCACGAACTCATTTACTTTAGGTGAAAGACGACGGAAGATGATCTGGGATAGCACTTTGTAGGCGGCATTCGGAATGGTGATCGCTCGAAAGTTCTCACACATTAACTTGTCGCCTTTCTTGTGGATGGGACAGATTATCCCTTCCTTCCACTCCTCCGGTAGCTGTTCGGTTTCCCAGATCTTGACTACTAACTGGTGCAGACAGGTGGACAACTTTTCCGGGCCCATCTTGATGAGTTCTGCTGCGATACCGTCCTTACCAGCCGCTTTGTTGTTTTTGAGCTGGTGGATGGCATCCTTAACTTCCCTCAGCGTGGGAGTTGGTTCGTTCCCGTCCTCTGCTGCACCAACATAGTCATTTCCTCCGCTGCCTTGGTCCTCCGTGCCTACATTCTCTTCGCCATTCAGGTGCTCATCGAAGTGCTGCTTCCACCTTTCGATCACCTCACGTTTGTCCGTCAGGAGGCTCCCGTCCTTATCCCTGCAGATTTCGGCTTGCGGCACGTAGCCTTTGCGGGATGCGTTGAGCTTCTGGTAGAACTTGCGTGTTTCCTGTGAACGGCACAGCAGTTCCATTTCCTCGCACTCCGCTTCTTCCAGGCGGCGCTTTTTCTCCCGGAAGAGACGGGTCTGCTGCTTCCGCTTCTGTCTGTATCACTCCACATTCTGTCGGGTTCCATGCTGCAGCATTACCGCCCGCGCTGCATCCTTCTCCTCCAGAACCGCTCTGCACTCCTCGTCGAAAGATTAATCAATCGAGCCCAAATTTATACCAATGATGTACATATAATAGGTTGACAAACACTCAAAATTTGAGATTTTTTGATGCACTCTATGAAAAGTTACAGCATGTTAAACTTTTTTGTGAGAGAAAAATAATCTGCCTATCCCAAACATTTTGGCCATCCCCTGTACGTTTGGCATAAATTACATTTGGCATATAGGACGTTTGGCATAAAGAATATGTGAAATATATTTTCCCTCTGGAGAAAAATTAAAGAACAACCTTCAATGGAAAGAAGGCAAACTTGTTAGTGGTGCATTATTTTGGATTTCTTATTTTCTAAATAACCTTTTGCTTCCATGAATTTGTTTTTTTTTCCGGAAGGGGAATGTTCCTTCTTTTGTATATCGGCTGTTCTTTATCGATACAAGCAATTTAGATTCCTGTAATGGTTCTTTCCAGCAAATCATCCTTGTCTGCATATTATGTTCAGAAAAATTATTGCATTATAATGTATTATCCTTCTTTAGAATACTTTTTCTTTTTTGACGTTAAGTATGTGGCTCATTTTTTACTGAAATTATTTTATGCCAAATGTCCTTTATGCCAAATGTCCATTATGCCAAGTGTCCTTTATGCCAAACGTCTTTATGCCAAATGGCATTATGCCAAACGGCCTTATGCCAAACGTACCAGACCCGATATTTTTCCGGTATTAAATTTGGGGTGAAGAAAAAACGCGAGATGGCCCTAACAAAAACTAGACGATGAAAATGGTCACCGATGCAACGATATGGAAACAAAATAGATGAGAAATTATCGACCAAATCATAATCTATAGATTATAACTAGCGCGCGAGTTTGCTCACACAGGAGCGGTTCATGAGTGTGCTTTAAGTGTGATTTTACCAACACTGCCTCTGCATCACCACAACCAGCACGGATTGGGATATTTGTTAGCTGGAAAGGATCGGAGATCTGGGAGTCACCGTTCGGTCGGTGATGCGATCTATTATACAGATTTGATTTTTTGGAAGGAAATAGACAAAATTACCACCCGTATAACCGATGCAGTATCACCCGGGCATTCAGCAAGAGCAAGGTGGCCCACACTTATAAGAAAAACAAAAATTTCGAAAAATGACAAGGCTTACCTCCTAAATTAGTTGTTTTGGACTCCCAGAAGCTATACGTTCAAAATTTGAGCAAAATCAATTAAGCCTAAGGGGGCGCTCGAAACGCTTGAAGTTTGTATGGGAAAACTTGGCCAAATGTATGCAGAAATTTGAAGTTTTCTAATTTTGCCGCTGGGTGGCGCTGTAAGCGTTCAATAAATAAACCCTTTGGTATTATTGATGGTGACTATATAACTTTATTCACAGCCGTCGGATCACTTCGCGGCTTTCGAGAAAGTTCTTTGGCATATAGTCACCTACAATAATACCAAAGGATTTATTTATTGAACGCGTACAGCGCCACCTAACGGCAAAATTCGAAAACTTAAAATTTCTGCATACATTTGGCCAAGTTTTCCCATACAAACTTCAAGCGTTTTGAGCGCCCCCTTAGGCTCAGCCGATTTTGCTCAAATTTTTAACGTAGCTTCTGGGATTCCAAAATAACTGATTTAGGAGGTAAGACTTGGCATTTTTTGAAATTTTTGTTTTTCTTATAAGCACGTATAAGTGTGGGCCACCATAAAGAGCATGCTATTATTATTAGCTTTATTAGGGAGATTTTCAGCCCGAGGCTGGTTCATCTCCCTGAAAATGTTCTATCATTCAGCAATTCTAATAAAATCCATAGTTATATGATACGATTAAAAAAAAGACACGGATACCGTCTTCAGCCAGAGGCTGTACAAACTGAACGAAACTTAACACTAGACAACGGACACGACACACATTACGAGCACCAGTGGATACGAGGAAGAAAAGTTTTTTGCGAAAAGTTTCATCCCTCGAAGCGGGAATCGAACCCTCACCCCATGGCATGGAACGTTTATACGCTTGGTGACGCTAACCGCACGGCCACGAGGCTCCACAACTAAAACATTTTAAAACTAATTATACATATCCAATGAGCTGAACACCCAATTCAACTAAACGCTTCGCACTGGAAAAATAGTTATTTATGTAACGAGTTGCAAAAAGTAGATTTTTTCAGCACGAGTTGTACGTTTATCCAACGAGGCTATTATGATACTGAAATGAGTAGTATAAAATAGAAATTATGATACCGAATTGCATAAAATTAATTTAACGTCACATTGTAGCACTATTTGAAGACACATGGCAGTGGCAATGTTGAACCGAATCCTTGGCCACCTTACTGAAGCAGTGGGTAGCTCGATATTGTTAATATCATCTTATTTTTTCACATTTACTCACCAGTGTAGTGCAACTATAGTTAAATGCGGCAAACTTTACTTACATATTCACTTATTATTGTGTAGAGTTATTCACTTTCGGTGCACGGCGATGGATAACTCCAGCTTTACGCAACTAATTTCACTTTTAATCACTTAAACAATTGTCGAGTCGCGGATCGCGGACGTATTATAATTTTTAGATTCGCGCACGTTGTTAGTACTTGCTACTAATGCAGGGTCTACTCTAGATGTTATTAGATAACCAATGCACGGCTATGCACGATATGCAACGGAAAAAGCTTTTCTCTGCTATGTAATGAGGTCGGTATCCGAACTAAAAGTAACCTCAAGAACCTCAAGAGTTACTGCCTGAGTTTCCGTTCACTCAAAGATTGTTCCTCATTGATTGCTCTATGGCTTATATAGACTTTCAAAGTTGTTCTTGCCCTTTATCTTTAGCACGTCAAAGAGAGACGACAGGAATGCCTGGCCTAGCATGTATTTTGTCAAGTCAGTACAATTAGGCGTATACTTTCCTAAACCTACCCGATTGTGCAATTGGCTTTCAAGGGCAAAACAAAACATACTGTTACCCATCTTTGTTTCGGTAGCGCAAATACCGAACTGATGATGTTTACCTTCTTTTACATACCTATCAACATAATCTGTTGGGGGAATTATTTTATTTTTCCTACTTACAACCCACATCCGACAGTTTTTTAAATGGGAATGGTAGAACTTTCAATTCCCTCGGTCGCACGTGCATTAGTTTTGCATTTTGTTCCACCATTCCCGTGGAAAATGAGATCCGGCTTGTGCAAGTGAGGAGTTGAGGTTAGAATTGTAGGATATTCTAGGTTAGATTTGCTATCCACTTCGCCTGAACGATTTTCAGACCCAGAAATATCGTACTTCTAATTTGTTTTCACTGCCGTAAAAATACTGTTATGCTCAGAATAAACAGTTATACCTTCGGATCACACTCATTTACTCGTAAATCTCAATCTGACTGTAAAAATAATGAATTTCTTTTCAATGTTTTGAAACCCCGAACGAATTTGACATTGCTTTCGGGAAGCATCATCACGACGACGACAACACTCCCAAGCGGTCGAATCGTTGTTTTGGGGGCGAATAAAGAAACCTTTCTTTTCGACTGTGTTCGGATATATGGACCCAAGTATGGACCGCATGCGGAGAGGTGACGATGGAAAGAAACTATCGTTGCGGGTTTGTTGTCACATGTGGTTGCAGTTATTTTGTTGATATGCATTTCTTTCTTGTTTTTGGTGCAAACCTTTGGATTTATTATTTTGGGTTTGTGATTCACCCAATTTGATACATGTTACACTAAAGCGGACCTAAAAAGCAAAAGGCAGTAAGTTCCACTGGTCATCCCCATGATTGTACAGATAATCGAGGTACCTTAGATGCAACGATGTCGATATAACGCGCAAAATTAAAAAGTTCAAGCGTTATAGTTTTACCGCTAATAATCTTCAAATAAAATTCAAAATAACTTAAAAACTGTGGAAGTGCTTATAGATAACTGAGCTGACGGCACAAATTTCCCAAATGGAAGAGAACCCCGGGCAGACGAGAATATCTAAATCAAATCTCAAATCGAACAATTTTTGCTGTCATAGCTCGATGTGATTTTGATGTGTTATTAGAAAATTTAAAGAATATTACACCAATAACTCTAAGTTATATGATATCAGTTTTTGTTCTTGTCGAAATATCTGAAAATTTCTACTTATGAACAAATTTAGCTCTTCTGCACGAAATGGAGCACATACAGAGCCGTAGCGTGGTCCCATGGCGCCCTTGGCAAGCGTTCAGATTGGCGCCCCACGTCAATTGAACATTGTAAATTTGCAAAAGTTTGTAGTTATTAAAGTTTTTTTTTTTTTAAGTTGGAGTTTGGTGTTATGAAGAAACAAAATTTCTTGCCGAATTCACAATTTTTGGTGTTTTGAGGAATTTATGACAAAATTCATGAAAGTTTCTCTGAGATATTGTATAAGAAATTTATAGAGCAATCTGTAGTGAACATGGGACAATTTTGGAAGGAATCAAAGGATGGTTTTCTAAGCGATATTAGAGCTTTCTTCTTTCTAAAGGACTCTAAAAAAGAATTTCTAAAGGAAACTTTGATCAAACTACCAAATAAATCTGTTGTCTAGTCTAGTTTAGTCTTGTCTACCTACACATACACAGCCATTCATTGAAACAATCCTGCAAAATGATAGAATCGACTACTTCTATCATTTTTCTTGCTCTTACCAAGGCCTGCAACACAGATGTAATACAAGAATTAAAGTGGCCAGGCCCGGATTTTAATTCCACAATTAAGCTAAAGAACCGGGACATCTTGTACCAACCGTTCGGTAAAGTATGTAGTATAAATGTGCAGTAAATATGTTGGGACTTTGGAGTGACTTTGCTAAGAAAGTTAATGTCACTCCAACGAGGTTCTTCTTCCTGGGAGGAACAAAGGTATTTAACCTTTCTGTCCAGGCTCGAAAGCGTAGGTTCAAGGTATAAAAGTATCTGGAAGAAAATTCCTAGATAACTTTCCCTAGATAATATTTCAATGTGTGAATGTTTGGGAATATTTAGAAAGAAACTTTCACCAGAATTTTGAAAGTATATTGTATTTGCTTTGTTTATTAGAAACAACCTAAATAGTTTCTCAAAACAAAATAGTAGATAAATTCCAATGTAACATCATGGTAAATGCTCAAAATAAATTTGAAAAATCTCATTTTCTGAGAATACGGAAAACCGTAAAAAACATGTTATCAATCTCAAATACTGAAATTTTGATAATATCCAAAAAAACATAAGCATTTTTTGTTTTCCAGCCTTAGGCCTTCTCGGCGCCCCTCTGAGGTTGGCGCCCTTGGCGGGGGCCAACCTGGCCAACCGCACGCTACGGATTGCTCAATTATAGTGAAATGCCATGTGCACCTTTCTGAGCTGGGGAAACGAAGAACCTCATGCTCTTGTTGCTATGATATTCACAACAGTTGAGTGGTAAGCATCGCCGCCTGAGAATCCTAAGTTCGTAGACTCGATGCTAGGGGATAGACAAAATGATCGGGACAGTCAAAATTTTCACTTTTGAAAAAATGTTCAACTATCTGTATCTTTTCGAAAAGTGCATCAAATATTCTCAAACTTTCACTGTAAGTTCAACAACTAGTTGTGTATCAGTGGTCCAAATTTTGAAATGATCGGGCTATTCTCCACGAAGTTTATAAAGATTCTTGAAAAAGGTATAATTGTCTGATGCCCAACTTTGAGCTGTTATATCTCCGGATTCAATGAACCGAATGCAATGAAATTTTGACCTTTTATGACTTATATGATGAACTATGAAAAACCTTTGACTTAACTTAAAATTCTTAACACGGAAGAAAATTATAACGATCAGATAATTTTTTCAAATAAAATTGAAAAAGTAATGAAATGCATATTAAAAATAGATCAATTTACTAAAAAATCGAGAAATAAATGAAATCGCTATAACTTTCTCTCTTGTTGAAAATTTCAAATTAATTCAAACGTTTTTCAGAGTTTATCATATAAGTCATAAATGGTCAAAATTTCGTTGCAATCGGATCATTGAATCCGGAGGTATAACAGCTCAAAGTTGGCTATACCTTTTTCAAGAATCTTTATAACTTCGTGCAGAATAACAGGATCATCTCCCAATTTGGACCACTGATAAACAACTAGTTATTGAACTTACAGTGAAAGTTTGAGAATATTTTATACACTTTTCAAGAAGTTACAGCTAGTTGAACATTTTTTGAGATGTGATAATTTTGTCTGTCCCGATCATTTTGTTTATCCCCTGTAGATGTTCGCATTTTTTTATCTTTTCAATAAAAAGTTCGACAAATCTTGTCTGCTATTGTTTTGATCTTGTAATATCTTAACGAGCTATTATCGAGCACTTTTCCATAGATTTTGATATTATTTCTGATGTTTTACCTCTTAATCTCAATCAAACCAATATCAGTTTTTGTTCTTAAGTAATTCAATTATTAATAACTGAATGTGTTATTCGTTAGATTTTCTCACCTACTCGGGACGTGCCTCTGGAGCCGACCTACTGATACTGGAGCTGAGAAGCAGGCTTTACCTCAGTGGAGACGTAACGCGAAGAATAAAAATGATTTCAAACAAAGAACGATTTTGTAGAAAATCATATCATGATTAAGTTTGATGTTGTTGTAGTTTTACCAAAACAATGATCTTGTTCATTTTTACGCATCGTCCCCACTGGGAAAAGGCCTGCCTCTTAGCGTAGTGTTCTATGAGCACTTCCACAGTATAATTAATTGAGAGCTTCCTCGTCGTTACCCTTCTCCTCGATCAATTGAATAATAATTTGCATTTTCGTTCTTGATGAAATTATTAGAGATATGGAAATAGGAAATGCTAAGGGAGAAACCAACATTTGTTTTGGTAAATATATACGATGTGTAGACAATGGCACCAATTGTTAGGAATACTGCGGATGAAGTGGGGAAAACGGAAAAGTCTGGATTTTAAGAATGACTCGAAAAAGTGAAAGCAACACTTGAGGATCTCAGCTCATAGTTTATGAAATGTACCTACATTGGGCCCGACACGTGCTGAAGACTTTTTTGTTTGTATTCCGGGTGACATATGGGTAATTCTCGCTGAGACCGGCCCACTATTTACACCTTGTCTTCAAAAATGTTTAAGGTGCCGATTTTCTGAAAGCCCTCGCCTAAAAAGTAAGAAAAATGCATTTGGTTACTCAAATTGATGGACCCCCCGTTAGTTAGAGCCACAACAATTTTTGCAGACCCCTCGATTTTGGTCAAATGGTGGCTCATTAAAACCGTTATAACTCGAAAGTTTCACCGAAAACCACCTCAAAACGAAATGTTGTTGAAAAGAGGAGAGATAGAGCTACTATTTACAATAATAAAAAGTTGGGTCGGCCATATTGATTTTGGCGGCCATCTTGGATTTTTATACAAAAACATTTTTTTCACCATGAGGGCAACCACCGATTTTCGAAATTTTTGCATCAATTGAAAGCTGGGACATTTATACATAACATATCAAAAAATTGGAGATGTCTTTTTCTTCTTTCAAAAGTTATCTGCCGTTTCGTAAATCTTGCCACTTTTGCGCACTGGGCCCGGTGCCGACCGTTTACATAAATGCAGCGTTTTTTTGCAGTGTTAACGAACAAGAATTAAAATTCTGAACCCACTAATGGAAAGTTGAAGGTTTAAGCTTTTCAAAACACTAAAAAAGTTATAAAAACAATGCCCGCATCATTGAGAAACAGTCAAAAATGGAAACGAACCTCCGATTTGGCCAAATTTTGCGACACGCGCCTTTGTGTATACATGCAGGCGTAAACTCGGATGCTGTTGCATGTCTTTGCCGGTGCGCATGGAAATGTATGGAGAACACGTGGCTCAATTTACAAAACTGTAGATAACTTTTGAAAGAAGAAAAAGACATCTCTAATTTTTTGATATGTTATGTATAAATGTCCCAGCTTTCAATTGATGCAAAAATTTCGAAAATCGGTGGTTGCCCTCATGGTGAAAAAAATGTTTTTGTATAAAAATCCAAGATGGCGGCCAAAATCAATATGGCCGACCCAACTTTTTATTATTGGAAATAGTAGCTCTATCTCTCCTCTTTTCAACAACATTTCGTTTTGAGGTGGTTTTCGGTGAAACTTTCGAGTTATAACGGTTTTAATGAGCCACCATTTGACCAAAATCGAGGGGTCTGCAAAAATTGTTGTGGCTCTAACTAACGGGGGGTCCATCAATTTGAGTAACCAAATGCATTTTTCTTACTTTTTAGGCGAGGGCTTTCAGAAAATCGGCACCTTAAACATTTTTAAAGACAAGGTGTAAATAGTGGGACGGTCTCAGCGAGAATTACCCATATACGAGTTTAGGAGAAAAAAAAACACAAGGTCCTTTCTTTGGGGTCGTAAATTATACCCGACCGCACACGGAGAGGATGTTTTGCTGGTGAAGTACCAGTCCTTATTAACATGTTAAACTGCTATGGAAATGGAAGGACGGACGATCGCAAAACGGGTTAGGCGATCGTACACATTTTCATTACAAGAAAAAAGGATCTGTTTGTTTTCGCTACAATAAACTTGGAGATGCACTCTCATCATCCAGATGAAGTTGTCAACGGATGAACCGATCAGCATGGCTGTTGTATGGTTCGATTCATATTCATGATGGCTGTGTTTATAAGTAGAAAAGGTTACAGAAATCAACAGAAAAATTAGGAAAATTGTAAAAGTAATGTAATTTACATAAGCTGGAAAAAAACTCATCATGATTGCAAAACCAATCTAGAGTGCAATGAACTCAAAAGTTGTCAAACCACCACAACAATGGCAATAAAAAAAATGTAGGGACAACTAGCATATATTTATCTATATATCTATATATATAAAAATGAGTTTGAAGTCCCTTTGAGGCAACAAAACTCATAATAAACGGATGAGCCGATCAGCATGGCGGTTGCACCACCGACGAAGTTGCACGTTTCGAGTCGTATTCATGCACGGACAGAAATATCGTCTAATTAATATAACTTTTTTGATAGTTCGCCTAAGCATCGCTGATATTCTTGGTATAATTATTTCAAATGGTTATTTCACAACGATTTGATGATTATAGTAAGCATAAGTTTTGTTTGAATCAACAATTGTGAATACCAACCATAATACAATTAAACCAAGCATATATGTCATTACTTTGGCTGCTATCTACTCAGCCACAAGGATTCATCATGGCGGCGTCAATTGAAAGTATCGAAAACGATGGTGAGATAAAGATATACTTATGACACACATGTGATACAAGAATCACTGTACAATTGCGCTTGAAATGAGTGCCATACTGAAAATTCTCTCAGTTCAAGTCAGTCTTGTTAAAATTTTCCTGACACTGCGTACCGTTGTACAGGAATCACACTCGTATCACATGTCTGTCCGGGGTAATAAAGTTAATCGTTTGTTTACATCGAATTTTAATTTTTCATTCCCAAAATGAATTCAACTTTTGCCCCAATTTTTTTTCAAGTACCTATTGGATCTGAGGTACATATTTCGATAAGAAAAAGTGATAAAAGTGGTCTTTGCAACGGAGAAAGGGCCTTTTTGACGAAGTCATTCTTTCAACAAGATTTTCCCATTGCTACCTGTTGTTGAAGTGAGCGTAAGCTTTCGTTAAATAGACTTAGAACATATTGCACACACATACTACTATTATGGAAGCGTTTATGCAAAAATTTGAAGATTTTCATTATTTTTTGAATGAAATAACAGCAATTTTCTAAGGGCCCACATAGCCGAGGCGGTAAACGCACGGGTATTCAGCATGACCATGCTGAGGGTGACGGGTTCGATTCCCGGTCGGTCCAGGATCTTTTCGTAAAGGAAATTTCCTTGACTTCCTTGGACATAGAGTATCTTCGTGCCTGCCACACGATATACGCATGCAAAATGGTCATTGGCAGAGAAAGCTCTCAGTTAATAACTGTGGAAGTGCTCATAGAACAGCATAGAAAAGCTGAGAAGCAGGCTTTGTCCCAGTGAGGACGTTACGCCAAGAATAAGAAGAAGAACATTCTATGTATGCTTGAAGCACCTTAAATCAATCATCTGGTATAGTTAGTTCAAGCCTCAAGTTAAGGGTCAAGTTAAACATAAACATGCTTGAATCTACCATGACAGTAAGTGAACTGTCAAATCATCAACCATAAATATTGTTGATGTAAGCATATTATGATTGAATCAACCACACTTCTTGTTCTAAAGAGATCATCAATTCTGCTTAATTCAAGCTTCCATTATTCTTCGACCTATTATAATATGCGCAATACAATCTCTAAATAGGATTATATAAAAGTCAGTGCACAAATATGCTTGTTTGGGACCGCAATATGATTGACTTGACTTTATTTTTTTCTCCGTGTGGTGGCTGTGTTTATAAGAAGAATTAAATGTGCATATGTACTAAAAAGTAAGAAAATTTAGGGGATTCACTAAAAAGCGTAAACAGAATAAACTGATTAAACGTCGTAGTCACCAAGGCAATCTTTGATTATTTCATTCGCAATTTCATGAAACATTTCAATAATCAGATGATCATGGCTTACGCAGATATTAAATCTGATTAAGTACTGATTTTTTTTATAAGCTGGTAAGAAAATCAACACAGTCGAAAAGAAACCAATCTAGAGTGCGGTGCAACAATGACTTTAACAATTAGCTTCTTTAGTGGTGTTGAGATAATTCCATATTCTGAATCTGGATGCCAACTGAGCCGAAACCCAAAATTTTCAAGAATGTTGATGCCTGGGAGCCTATTTTAAAATCAATTTGAAGTTTGTTTGGGAGCGATTTGTCGAATCACTCCTTGTCGCATTTTGTACTGGTTTTAGGTATCAAAATAAAGTTCCAAAAATCTGAAAAAAATCACAGGGAAGTGGAACCACCGACGAACCGACGTGACAGCTAGAACAAATAAATTCAAATTTGTTGTCCGCGACGCCATGATGAAAAATAGCCGAACACTATCGCCACCTCTATAACGGCTCGCGATGATTTGATAGCTCGACACCAAACCCCCGTGTGTTCATATAGGAAACGGTTTGCGTCTGCGCTGATTTGACATAAGCGATCGCTCGCTTCGCCGGTCGACCGTTAAATTAAGGGGGGACAGTTTTGGATCGCCACTGTCACGTCGGTTCGTCGGTGGTGGAACCATCTCGGCAGGGCTCCTATTCTGGGCACGCTTCTGCTATAACTCAGCCAATCTTTGATCCAATTGACACCATTTTTGGAACGCGGCGAGATACACTGAAATCAATTTCATTGTAATCAAAACTAGTAACGCATTGTTGAATTCACAAGCATAAAATTTGGTTGAGTGTACCATAAAATCAGGAAAATTTACTGAAACATTGTTGTTTTGAATCTATTTTTTTTTAATTAACCACGCAGTGTTTTTAAAATACCTACTATGTATGAGCACTTTTCATAGTATAAACTACTATCCATGTGGTGAAGATAACAAGTATGCGTGGTTCAATGATGTTACATTCTCGATTGTACCATGCTTGTAGTAGTACCCAACAAACATTATTGCTGTACAATGGATGAACAAACCGCTCTTTAGCTTGATTTTGAAAATTTTAACTGAATGAGCTGTTATTCAGCTGTCATTGTTACTTGGGGTATGTATAGAAAAGGTTAGTGATGGTAAGTTAATAATTCACAAAAATATAATTGTTATTACAAAAAAATGAATCACTACAAATGCATATTGAAATAGAACATATTGTAGTAGAACACTACAAATGCGAAATAAATTTGGACATCACACTTGGACAAATACACAACACAGAACATATAGTTTGCCCTGTTACCCTAGCGGATAACAATTTCCGATGACAGGATGAAGAGGCGTTATAAATGTTGTTGGTCCATCAGTCAATCCTGTAATCGTATTTTCTCTGGCAGGTTGCTTTTTGTTCGCAGCATTAGTTGCTTTCATAGCTTGAGTTTGGTGTAGAAATTTCTAATCCTAAGGGGGCATCCTGAATCAAATTTAAATATAAGACGTCTACACTTTGATGTCTTTTCCCGTAACGTGGGTAGATCACCTTAGAACGGTGCGTTACGGTGTAAGATCTACCACATAGCATCAAATTTTAATCTTGCTATTTTTACATACAAGATTAAAATTTGATGTATTTTTGTAATGGTCATGTTTTAATTTATGTTTTGTTTTTAACTGCTAATAAACCTTTTTGTTTCAGGAGGATTCAGGTAATTTTATTGTATAATAATATCATATTTTAAAAAATAGTAACTGTAACGAGCGTATCACTTATGCCTTATTCAGTATATATTACTTAATCCTTTATTCTCTTTTCAGTGAAGAATCTTACCACCATTCCTGGCGCACTGAACAATATTTTTTTTAGCAAATCACCGTATACATCACCATATTAATACATGCGAACATGTTTAAATAGGGGCTGTCCATAAACCACGTGGTCATTTTTTTGGGACTTCTCAACACCCCCCCCCCCCCCCCCCCGTGGTCATTAGTCCATACAAATTTTTTTATCCGTCCATACAAAATGGTCATTGCCGGACCCCCCCCCCCCCCCCCCTCATGACCACGTGGTTTATGGACAGCCCCATATCTATATCGTTATCTGGAAGCGTTTGGTACGGGAGGTCCACGCTTCCATCTTTCCCCTCGATTTCAAGGTGTAGAATGTTTTCAAATATTGGCTATGTTGAAATCTTTCTATCCCTTGAAATCTTCTCTGCGGTACATGCTGCGCAGTTGGCCTGGCCGTTAGACAAGAAAAATGATAGACTTGAAAAGTCTTCATTTTCCAGGATGCATTCAAGTAATGGCTGCGTTAGTGTGAGATTAGATTATTAGATTAGATTAGAAGACGTCTACACTTTGATGTCTCTGTTAGTGAAGTCTTCTAGTTAATTTCAGAGCCCGAAATGACCTAAATGTAGGCCATGAATAAGAGACAGATGATATCTCAAAATGCTCTATTACTCCAGAGCACTATAAATGTGCATTTCTATTAGGGAAATATTAACAGGTTAAAATAGAACACGTAACACAAAAATAAAACTTGTTACATTGTATGTTATTCATTTGCTGCTTTAGGTACTAATGTAGAAAGCTTCTTAAGAACGACGGCCTCAACACAGACAAACAGACGTAACAGTGACGAAATTTTCATCGACCACGCTTTTAACGAACATTTTAAATCTTCATAGTTGTGGCTTTTACAACCAGAGGCGCGCGCATCGTTTTTCTATGCGTTTGACGTTTTACACTAGCGCCTTCTGTTGACGATATTGCACAACACAGTGATTCGTGCAACTTTTCCACCAGGTGATGGTAGTGTGAACTGGGCGATGGATTTTCATGAAAATCGTTCAAGGTGTTACGTCTGTTTGTCTGTGGCCTCAATTTCAACAGCGATGCGATGTTTTTCGCATGCACTTTTGTTGCAGTGCGATGTTTTCTTAATGCACATTGGCTGCATTCTGCAGCGACTGACAGTTCTTCGACGTTTGTCAGTCGTTGCAGTTAACGAATTTCATTCGGTAAGTAAAACGTAAACATGTTGCAGTTATCGAACGTCTACTGTATCACATAGCTAAGCGCATTCCATGCTTCTTTAAAACTTCTTTAAAGTGTAATTCTCATTACGAGCGGGAAAAAATGTTATGATATTACTTATGTTACAGTTCAATGAAATTTAGTGAAGAAGAGCTATCGGTATACACGGACAGAAATATCGTCTAATTAATATAACTTTTTTGATAGTTCGCCTAAGCATCGCTGATATTCTTGGTATAATTATTTCAAATGGTTATTTCACAACGATTTGATGATTATAGTAAGCATAAGTTTTGTTTGAATCAACAATTGTGAATACCAACCATAATACAATTAAACCAAGCATATATGTCATTACTTTGGCTGCTATCTACTCAGCCACAAGGATTCATCATGGCGGCGTCAATTGAAAGTATCGAAAACGATGGTGAGATAAAGATATACTTATGACACACATGTGATACAAGAATCACTGTACAATTGCGCTTGAAATGAGTGCCATACTGAAAATTCTCTCAGTTCAAGTCAGTCTTGTTAAAATTTTCCTGACACTGCGTACCGTTGTACAGGAATCACACTCGTATCACATGTCTGTCCGGGGTAATAAAGTTAATCGTTTGTTTACATCGAATTTTAATTTTTCATTCCCAAAATGAATTCAACTTTTGCCCCAATTTTTTTTCAAGTACCTATTGGATCTGAGGTACATATTTCGATAAGAAAAAGTGATAAAAGTGGTCTTTGCAACGGAGAAAGGGCCTTTTTGACGAAGTCATTCTTTCAACAAGATTTTCCCATTGCTACCTGTTGTTGAAGTGAGCGTAAGCTTTCGTTAAATAGACTTAGAACATATTGCACACACATACTACTATTATGGAAGCGTTTATGCAAAAATTTGAAGATTTTCATTATTTTTTGAATGAAATAACAGCAATTTTCTAAGGGCCCACATAGCCGAGGCGGTAAACGCACGGGTATTCAGCATGACCATGCTGAGGGTGACGGGTTCGATTCCCGGTCGGTCCAGGATCTTTTCGTAAAGGAAATTTCCTTGACTTCCTTGGACATAGAGTATCTTCGTGCCTGCCACACGATATACGCATGCAAAATGGTCATTGGCAGAGAAAGCTCTCAGTTAATAACTGTGGAAGTGCTCATAGAACAGCATAGAAAAGCTGAGAAGCAGGCTTTGTCCCAGTGAGGACGTTACGCCAAGAATAAGAAGAAGAACATTCTATGTATGCTTGAAGCACCTTAAATCAATCATCTGGTATAGTTAGTTCAAGCCTCAAGTTAAGGGTCAAGTTAAACATAAACATGCTTGAATCTACCATGACAGTAAGTGAACTGTCAAATCATCAACCATAAATATTGTTGATGTAAGCATATTATGATTGAATCAACCACACTTCTTGTTCTAAAGAGATCATCAATTCTGCTTAATTCAAGCTTCCATTATTCTTCGACCTATTATAATATGCGCAATACAATCTCTAAATAGGATTATATAAAAGTCAGTGCACAAATATGCTTGTTTGGGACCGCAATATGATTGACTTGACTTTATTTTTTTCTCCGTGTAGTCAAATAGAATAAAAAAGAAGGTTTTTAAGCTAACAATTAGTCGTAGTGACGGTTACTACACAGAGAAACAGACGACACACTCTACTCACACTCCGTCGAACAGCTTTTTAAAGGTAGGTCAATTTTCCACTCGTGGCGCTCACATAGTTTTTGTTCCTGCTTTATCACTACCACCATCTAGTGGTTGTTTGTCCAAGTACAGCTTGATTAGTATTGGGCGATTACGTTACCTTGACGTTTTTTAACGCATTTGTTCCAAGAGTTACGTCTGTTTCACTGTGGTTAGGGTGGGGCGGGGTAAGATGGGTCGCGGGGCAAGATGTGTCAGTGCCATTTTTGGGCGCATTACTCATGTTTTGATTCTATTAATAATTTCGTTAGATGACCAGCATGAATATACAAAAGTTTGGGGAATTGATTGAAAAATTATTCACTATCATTGGAAATAAAATGGTTTTTAGTAATTTTTCTTATGCGATACATTCCATATAATCTCCATATAAACGGCTGCGGGGCAAGATGGGTCACCTTCAATTTTGAACGTATTTTTGGAGCATTCAAAAGATAATTATTTTCTATTACAAGACTATCTCATAAATGACTTCAATCAAGCGGAATGAACGCTCAAAATTATAACATAAAATTATGATAATTTTTCTGTGAAAACATCGATTTTCAAGTCGCCTTAGGACCACTCAAATCGTAAAGACTTCTATATTCCAAATAAATTTATAAAATGTTTACTAGGAGCTCTTGTTTACTCAGTATGGATATGAAGCATATATGAATGCGGAACTAATCTTATATTTTGTCGTTTTTCGTTGAATTACTTAAAAGGTGACCCATCTTGCCCCGGACTTTTTTCACGGCGCAAAATCGATCGCTTTTTAAAACTGCTAGTTTAACATCATATTTTGTATTTAATGAACTTTTTATCGACTTTTGGCATAGCTAACTAGTGTATTAAAGAGTAGCGGACGAATACAAACCAATACGATTTGTATTTACAAAGTTATGGTGGTCCATCCTTAGGTGACCCATCTTGCCCCGCTCCACCCTACTATTTTACGAAATGTCAAATCATAGTAATCTTAACTATTTTTTTGCATAGTTAAAATAAATACATACTAGCACGGCATAAATAACACAAGGCAGCCTAGTCTAGTAACCTACATATGTGAACATCTATTTTGGATGTAAACATGTGACGTCGTTCTTATCGTTTTTCACGTTGATCAAATTGGTGTGAAGTACTAGATCACATATGAACGATTTGAATTATGTCATTAAAAAGCTGTCAGATTTCGGGAATATATCACCTTCTATACACCGTGTACTATAGAATCGTTTCATATACTATGGATTTTTTCTGGACGTTTTTCAGGTAAGAATGATGGGGGCGCGGTTGGTCAGTTTTCACGGTTAACCCTTCAGCGCGCGCTCTGTTGTAAAAAGTACAACACTACCAAAAAACCTCGCTCTTTGATTACAGCGCGAGCGCGGTGCAGTTTCGGTTGCTTGATGGTGCGCGTCCGGAAAGGTTAAGTAAACGACCAATGCGTTGACACGTTTCATATTGAACGACCATAGACGTTTGTGCATTACTCTTACTATTGTGTGGGGTGGTCATCGCGACCAAACAAATCATAATCGTGATGAAGACCACGACGTATATTTCATTTCATTTGATAAGTGGATCATATCACCTACCATAGACGGTTCCTAGATCCACACCTTATCCAGCTACCCTACTAACAAATACTCCTTCCCTTGAAAACTGTGGGGATGCTGTGGATTCCACGGTTCCTAGTTGCAACTGTAGTTGAACTTAAATTCTTTTCCTTTCCCGATAACCGTAAGGACGTGACCGGCGCCGTTGTTGTTGACTTTAAGGTGAAACGGGACGCCGTGTTATTTTTCCTATCTTGCCTCTCTTTCTAACAATTTGCCTCGCGATTTTGAAGATGGTAATCTCGAGTTCTATCGCACTGAAGATGCTGAAAAACAATCAGCATATGCACTGCAAGTGAGCAAGTTGCAAAATATGAAGTAGAATCTGAGATTACCATCTTAGTAGCAACAGAGCAATGGCGGATATTTCTCCGACCGTCCCGTCCGCCCTTAAGAGGCTATTCATAACCTTTTGGTAAGAGAGATGACCACGTAAATGGCCAAAGTTTATGCTCCATACGTAGACAAAAGTCTACGATAAAAAGAGAGGATTCAGATGGCCAAAACTTGGTCTACGTGGTTTATGAACAACTCCTAACTTCCCTGAAGTGAAGTGCACAGTTGAGCTTAGAGTCCTTCACTGGCACTTCACTCTCAAACGTTGATCAACCATCTCTAACATGACGGACAGGCGCTACTGTGGGATGCTTTTCATGGAAAACAGATGCTCAGGCATGCAGAGGCAAACCCATCTACCCTGTCAGTTTACGACCAAAGCTTCCACCGGTGTTGGTTACCCGATCTTCCCAAAGATTGTTCGCATTTCGGTCACGAGGAGGTAGGGACAAAAATTGCTGGAAAGAGACTAAAAATCCCTTTGGGTTAGTGTTACTCGTTACCCAGCCTTTACCGTGCCTTACAATTGGACCAATTTACCCCGTATATAATACGGAGTTCTGCTACACTTTTAATTAATTGTAGGAAATGTTAATATTTAAAAACAGTTCTAATGCACAAAAATGTGAAGAAATGTATCCAACACATATCCTTTGGCATCTGAGGAATGATGACTAAATAGTTAGTTGCTGTTTGAACCTTGGACCGCAATAGGGTCTTAGACAAATCCAACTGAAAAACCTTGCCATACGATACGACGCATCGATATCGATTACAGCCAGCCATGTTGTGACTACGTTATACGATTACGTCCAGATTCGCCAAGTATACACCATAGAGAGCCAGCTCAAAGCCCAATCGCCGAATCGTTCGAGACGGCCTTTCTAGCCTAATAAGTACACCACCCATAAATTTTCCTCTATCGGACAACACACCGCAGCGCGTCTACCGAACGGAAGATTAGCATCGAATCAACTCACAGCTAGGTAGGTAGATTGAAGAGGTACCGAAGCACTCCGAAAGCCACAGAAGCAAACGGGCTAGACTAGCCCGGACTGAGTTGTCGCGGATATCGGATAGAGGCGATAAGCCATTCTTCGCGCTGCGCCCTCAAGTAGGAGGAAGTCTTCGGTTTCGGGAGCTCATTGTGGGATAATCTGCTCCACCGAATTGACGTGTTTTTTGCGGATGAGAGTTCGGGAGTTTTGAATGGAAGTTCGGTATTAGGATAACGTAGATGTTGGGCTTTCGGATGGAGATATGCTTTGCTTGGCTGGAATTTAACGTTTGAGTAAACAATTTTGATTAGCGCGAAAACGGCGCAGAACGTGACGGGATCAATAGAAAGCAGTGAAGAGTTGCCTCAAGTGCGTCAAACAGGGGTAATAAAAGTGTATCAAGAGCTTTCGTGTGCGGTGGATAAGTGTGAAGAGGCGTATGAAGATTAATGTGCTGAATTGCAAATAGAATACAAAGGCATCCCATACAGCAATGGCGTGAAATCAACCGTATAAATACAGAAGTCCGTCCGTTGAGTGTGTAAAGATAAGTGATTACATTGCTATCGATTAATAGATAAGGGAAGGAAGTGTGCGCTGCGGAACGTTTTATTTTTGCTAATCGACCCCAGCGGAGAAATGCGGACGATTAGTGTGAATCAACTGTCGTTACTCTGAGGACCGTGCAAATGCGCTGGATAGTATGGTGTGGTGATAGAACGCAATGCGCAAGACTTCACATGGCTTCCAGCGAGAATTGGTGGGCGTATGTGTTCAACATCAAGTGAGCCAATCCAAGTACTACTTTCGAACTAATTTGTGTGGACTCCGCACCACAGCCGGAACAAACGGTTAAGTCAGCTAAAGTCTAGTCATCCGGTCCGGTGAGATTAGCGATGATTGGGCATGCCGTACAGCTGCCGAAATTGAAGATAACACAATCGGGGCGGCTATTCGTAGTGTTGCTTCTATTGTTGAGCTTCGCCCGGAAGCACGATGTGATTGTGAACGGGCTACCGCGATCATTCGGAGAAAAGATAGAGACCTTAAGGAAACATCACAAACCGCCAACGTACCCAATAGACAGCGCAGAATATGAAGAGGTCATTCAAGCAAGGCGTCGTTTGAGTGCTGTCGTAGGAATGCCTCCTGCCCCACCACCAGTCGAGTACCATGAAAACATTTCGGGACAGCTGTTAGCGAAAAACCATCGTTACAAATCCACTCAAGAACGATCGCCTTCATCGTCTGCACGTGGTTTGGGACCAATCATAGTCAATGGAGACAACGGTGAAGCAACGACGCCGAAAACATTCGATGACACCGACGAACAGGAATGCATCCTCGGCCGAGCGCATCACTACATGGCCAAGTGGCTGAATCGCAACGGAACCATCAACGCGGACAACAGTAGTGAGTATTATACTTAAGGTACTTAAAGTATGTTCGATATGTTACTTGAAGAGTTTCTAACGTTGGAGAGGTGGATTATAACTTGTTGAAAAGTAATAACTCTTCGCTGGCCTGGATAGATGATCTGAACCTTGAAAACAAAGAAAACTCGTTGTTAAATCAGAAATACGTTGTCTTGCAGCAGCTCGAGAGGACAAGTGCACTCAACAGGCGATGCGACAGGAAGCGTGGCTTAGCGATAGCAGTCACCGTGAAAGTCGAGTGTTTTTGTGCATATCAAATGCAAAGAAAATTTTGTGTATTTTGATGGGTTTGCTTTGTGATCTAAAGGGCTATCACTTCTAAGCGAAGAACCATAAATTATATCAGGCTTTGAGAGTCCAGGGATGGCATGTTCATCAGAGTGTGTCTATGTGTGCGCGGTTTTAGTGGTTTTAATATGAAAATAAGCTGCACTGTGCACATTTTTTGTGCGGTATGCCATCCTATGTATCCATGTAACAGTATTTGCTCTAGTTTAAAATGGGATCTTATTTATTGCACTTGGAAGATCGATTAAATAAGTCTGGATTTGTGGGTTATCCAAACTTTTTCTTTTGTCGCTTCTCAACCTACTTATTAACCCTCTAATACCCAAATTTTTGATTTCGATCTGAATATCATTTTTCGTTATCTAAATTCGATTTAAACATGTTTTGAAAGATGATTCTTTTTATTTCTCAATTTTGTGAATTTAGGTTTTTGATTTTTCTAATTTTTATTTTTGAGCATTACCACACTTTTATATTTTCCCTGGAATGAATTTTGACAGGAGGTAGCGTCCAATAACCCGTGAAAACCAATATCATCATCAACATTGTTGTCACTTCGTAAAATGGCTCATTTGGGATACGGTTTTTTTTGACCAAAACATTTTAAGATTTTATGATTATTGTTGATTTATTTTATTTTTTCATTAAAATTTTATTTTCCGTGTTATTTCAAGGAAATCATTTTAGAGTGTATTTGATTCCCTTAAACTATTTTACTATGATAGAAGGATTTGAAAAAAAATGTTATTTATAGCGATTTGATACAAAATAATGAATCCCAAGTAACAATTCCATTGCAGATTGGTTTTGTTTGGTTTTTATTAGGGATTATTACAGCAATAATTAAAACTCACAGTTTTATGACTATTTTTATGAAAACCATCGATAAAATGTTTTATAGTACACTTGAAGATATCCATAAAGCCAGATTTCAAGAGTAAACAAAACTCTCCGATATGTAAACCTTCTGGCATTTATTATTACCACAATAAAACTTAAAAAACTCTCAACAGATGGCGATCCGTTCGATTAGTAACGACATCTGTTGGTGAGAAGCAGAAACTACAACCACAGACAAACAGACGTAACTCTTGGAAGAAATTCATTAAAAACTTTTGCCCGGTGTCATTCTCATGAGCACACTGCCACCTGTTGGTAGAACCGCGCGCGACACTGTCGGCCATGATGGATTTCGATTTGACGTTTTGCTGACACGCACACTATTACCACAGACAAACAGACGTAACACTTCGAACATTTTTCGAATCAAATCATAGTCACGGAAACATGTTCGCCCAATGCCAAAAGGACTGAGTTTGGCCGACCATCAACTAGGTGGCGGTAGTGGGCAAACGTCAAATTCGAGCAAAAACAATGCGAGCGCCACGGGTGGTCAGTTGTCCAACTTTCACATTTTAAAATAGACCGTTAAATCGGTGAACGATGGGGAATCATCAGAGTGTTACGTCTGTTTGTCTGTGCTATTACACAAATTGCCTGTAATTTTCGTTTGCATCATTCAGCAACGTGTACACTGGCAAACGTCAAAGCGATCGAACACTAGCGCATCTGGTGGAATGATCGCGCAAACCAAATGAAATTTGAATTGATCGTTAAATGCATGTGCCATTCCGTTTTGAAGAGTGTTACGTCTGTTTGTCTGTGCTACAACACTGCTAGGTTTATTGCGGTCATCATAAAAGTAAAACTGCTTTCGTTTTATTATCGCTAATAGGGTAAAAACAAACCTTGTTTTTCTCAGAGATGGCACCACCACATTTGAAGTAAAATCATTTTTCTTGTATGGACAAATCGCTGACTTGCACTTGTTCCGCATCGCAGCGATTTGTACCCTTGGGCAAAAAAATGCTAAATAGAAACAAAATCTTTATCCCTATGCGTTTCTTCCGGATTTATTGCAGTAATGGAGAATTTATTGCACCACCATACACATTTCAAGCTGTTCACTTCATTTTTCCTGACTGGCATTCTCCACCCGTGATGCGCATGATGTTTCGAGTGGATAGGTGCCAGACGGCTCCGCTGTATATGTGAAAAACATGTGGAAGACGAGCGCCGCCTTCGCTGTTACTTTACACTGTTATCACGTATACCGCATTTATCAGAAAAGCACCTCTACCGCCACTCTAGCATAAACGTTGCTGACTGCTTCCCATTATGGTCGTCGCCATATTGAAAAATTAGCTGACGTGAATGGACTACCCGCTTTGCGCGCAGCCACAGTTGATCAGCAGGAGTAAATCAATTAAATTTTGTATGGCGAAATGCATCTAAACTTGAATTACTTGAAATACAAAGCATTTCCCGAAAAAATATTTGGTAGGCTTAATAGTGGTCACCATTGTGCACAACCACTACCAAATATTTTTTCGAATAATGTGTTCCACTTTGAACAATTTGCCTTTAGATGGTATTCGCCATACAATATTTTTGCGATTTACTTTTAGCGATTTTTCGCGCATAGAAGCTAGCGCCACATTGGTCGATGCGGAGAGTAGGAAAACAGCCGATGTAGTTAATTCATTCCGAAAAATTTCAATAGCTTTGTGAAAATTGAACCAAATCGTGTCAAACTTTCACAGCACATAATTTAAATAAAATACTATCAAACGTTTTTATTCAAATAAGGCCGTTATATAAATATTTTAATTAATGCAGCTTGGCATATACAACAGGGGGCTCCTTTCGTTTTGGCCATGACTACTCTGTACGCATCGCCCCAGGGTGTCGTGTTGGCTGCCTGGCAGAGATTTTTGAAACACGCTCGTCTTCGTGTCTTAATTTTTTTGCTCAGTGCCAGTTTAGCCGCCCTATAGGCCTCACCTCTTTCCGCTCTACCCTCTTCGGTACGAGCTCTTTGCATCCTCCTCCTCGCTATTAGGCAGGACGCTCTGAGCTCTGCGATTTCAGGACACCACCAGTATACCGGTTTTCGTCCATTTCTGGGTAGCGATCGCCTAGGCATCGCGGCATCGCACACTTCACTGGACAGATCGTCGGTGTTAGGCTCCATAAGCAACCTTTCGACGAATAACGCCTTATCGAAGTGCGAGGTCAGCCATCCTCGATGGCTGTCGATGACCTTCGGCTGCGTCCTCCTGCCACCATGTTCCATCCTATAACGTACCGCCAGGTGGTCACTGTTCGCGTACTCATCGTCGACCCTCCAGTCTGAGCTATGGTTTAAACCCGGGCTCCAGAAGGTCACGTCAATGATGGACTCTGCACCCTTCCTCAGGTCAGTTTTTCACCTACGTTTGCGACATCCACATTCAGTCTTGCCATGGCTTCGAGTAGTGCCCAGCCTCACGCGTTAGTCGATCGGCTACGCCCCATTCAATCGCCCAGCCGTTGAAGTCTCCGCCGATGGCCACGGGACTCAACCCTACTAGCACGTTTGTAAACGCATCCAGCATTGCTGAGAACTGGTCCATCGGGCACCTGGATGGGGCATAACAACTACAGCAATACACCCCATTGATCTTCGCTATTGCGAAGCCCTCGTGTGACCTTGAAATTATTTCCTGGATCGGGAAACGACCGGTTGTACAGATCGCCGCTAGTTTATCCTTATCCGTTACCCATTCCCGTTATCGGGTGGGATGCGGTAGGGATCAGCTAGCAGGGCGATGTCTGTACTTGACTCCGAGACTGACTGCCACAGCAACTGCTGTGCAGCTTCACAGTGGTTCAGGTTAAGTTGTGTAACCTGCATTATCGTTTGCACTTCGACCTCCTCGCGTGCCTGGGCATTTAGGCCCGCCCGTCGTATGACCCTTGTTCGCCGTGCAAATCAAGCATTTTGGTGCCGAGTTGCACTCCCTGGCGTACTCCGCACTTCCTGCAGAGTTTACTCCGATCAGGGCCTTTGCATGCCCAGGACTTATGTCCTTGCTCAAAGCACTTGAAGCACGCCACTGGCGGCTCGTATATGCTGAGTACCAGCCGGACCCTTTCGCAGTTGGATCGATGCACTTGGTACATCTATCTCACACTGCTGCTTGAGTATGGCTGCGAGCTGTAGTGCATAAATTATCTTAGTTGCATATGGCCAATCGATGTGGCACCGCAACAATATTTCCCATCGTCAAGGTCTTGCAACGTGGGCCAAGAACACCCAAGTTCAATAGCACATGTTGCATAGGGTGCGGGCACCGGTTTTGGCCAGTCTAAGGGAAATCATTTTTATAAAAATAACCAATAATCCAATGAAAACTACCAATGTGTTAAATGAAAGGTTTTAGAAAAATGAAGAAATCATGCTAATACCTGATTTTCGTATTAAAAGTGGCACTGGCTAAAATAGAAGCATTGCCGCAGTTTTGGCCATATTCTCAGCTTTGGTTTCTATTTTGGCCAATAACGTGTATTTCTTATGGGAGTGGCCACCAAGGTTGCAACCATTCATTTGCAAAGATTTACATTCATTTGCTATTATTTCAGTTCAGAAGCATGCTATCGAAAAACAATGTATGGATGAATTTAACCTTGTAGTTTTATCTGAAAGTTTGCCGAATAACATTGGGGTCGCACACGCATTCCAAAGTCGTGAGCGAGCTGTGAAGGCAACTTTCCACAGCGTGAATGAATTTTACATTCACCGCGTGGAGAGTTGCCTTCACAGCTCGCTCACGACTTTAGAATGCGTGTGCGACCCCAATGTTATTTGGCAAACTTTCAGATAAAACTACAAGGTTAAATTCATCCATACATTGTTTTTCGATAGCATGCTTCTGAACTGAGATAATAGCAAATGAATGTAAATCTTTGCAAATGAATGGCCGCAACCTTGGTGGCCACATTAGAAGCACCCTGGCCAAAATGGATATATGGGAGCTGATTTTTGAAGGAACAATATTCTTTTCTTCCAGTTTTTAATCAAAATGTATGGTTTTCACAGCTGTGATCATCATATTATATTAGAAGCAACTAGTAAAAAATAAATTTATGCCGATTTAGATCGTAACAGACTGAATACCGCACTATGGCCAAAACTCCGGGCTGGCCAAAACTGAAGCTTCTAGCCTAGTTGATAGTTCCCAGGCTCAATTTTAACCTTTCTCCAATTACACAATTATCGGCTCCAACTCTCTCTTGCGCTCTTTTTCGTTTAAAGCACATTATGTAAAACTTTTACGAATAGGTCTCAATAAAGCATTAATGAATCAACCGAGTCATTCGGAACGTAACACTTAACGAGTAATGTCTTACTATATTCAGAATGATGACAAACATCATTACAGAGCTCCTCTGCGTCGGCGATTTCGCCCAGGTTTTTACATTGGACAGTTGCCTCCGCTGTTAGAGCTCGTAGCTGTACTTTTTCTCCAAGTACTTCCTGGGATAGTGCCTTGTAGGATGCACCTTTCCTGGCCGCATCCTTTTTCAGGACTACCATCACCAGTCCTGGTGCGTCGGAAGCTTTTTACATACGCACCCAGCGGTGAGAGACGATTTTCGCTCCGCATGGCCTTCAGCACCTCGGCATATGTGTCCGCCTCGGTTTTGAAGACCAGCGAGTTGCTCCATTCGCGCTTGCGGGCTAGTTTCCCTGTTCTCAGCTTATTTCTCTTTCCAACCGTAATCCTTGGTCTGGTTGGCCGCCACTCTTCTTGGAATTGGCTTGCTGGGGCTTGGTTTCCCTGCCCCTTGCGCGTTTCGCAACCAGCTTGGCGACCTGGTTTCTCGCGCTTGCCGCATCCTTTTCCTGTTTCTGCCGGATGCTTCTTGGGCCGCGACTTTTTCAGCAGGCTTCGACCGTGCAGCTTGAGTCGTAGGCCGGCTTGACCGTTCCGCTATGGCCCCGGCAATTTGCATTGTCGCGTAACCCGCAAAGAGGAAGCAGTCCGTTTGCGTGAACCGTTCCTCCTTGCTCGCGTCTGCAGCACTTCGTTCCTCTGCCAGGAGATCGTACTCCTTTTTGGCCAGAGCCAACGATTTGCGCAGCTTCAGCAGGCCCTGTTTCAGGTCCTTGCTGATGTTGCTTCGACCCCTAGTATAGCCGATCAGCTCATAAAGCTGTTCGGCCACTACCAACATCTTTGGTGGTCCAATTCTGTTGTGGTTCAGCGCCCGTGCTTCCTCAGTTGGCACTGTATCGCTTTTTGCGCTTACTCCACTACTGGCGCTTGTGCTCGTTAAGCTACCCGCTTTTGCGTCGCTGGTGGATGCACCAGCCCCTCGTGGTGGCGATCTCGCCAAGCCACCCCGCGCGAACGGATTCAACTCCTCCCTGATCTCAACTCCGCACTCGACCTTGGTTTTGGTTTTGGTGTTAAGATTCATTGCTTTTGGGCCCCCCTTAGAGCCGCTATCCCTCGCTGTAAATGAAGTAGTCGCCAAGGATCCTGGTGGTTATCTATGCAAGCAGGGAGGCCACCCGAGGGTTGGCCCAGGCCCTTATGGGGACTGGGCTCAGAGCCGAATCAGCGCTAATCAGGAATCAGGATACTTCAACTGAACCTACTTCCGCCCAGTTTGTTGCCTAAGCTGGGCACAGATCAGGTACGTACTCTAATGCCATGCCACGGTTTTATGGGGCGGAAGACAGCATCGACATTAGCCTACCCGCCGTTTCAAGTCAGTGTCACCCGACCTTACTAAGAGGATAGAATGCCGTCGCCATCAGCTCACTTGAGCGTAGTTACCTAAGCGTGTACCATCTCAAAACCAATTACTAAGCAGGACCAGTATACCATAATCAGGAACTTACTGGCATCGTTCTTGATGTGCCTGAGGCACTCCTAGCTGGGCTGTGACACTTTAGAAGCGGTGTCATGTCGCTTGTACAGAGTTTGCTTCCGGATGTGTGGAATTTCTGAAGAGGACCAGCAGAGCCCACTGCAGGTCCCGCGCCACGCCTAGGCTTACTCCGCTTGATCAAATCGTATGTGACGTAATGTAGAAAAATGTAACTTTACTGAACTCGCGGATTTGACGAGAATTTATTTTCACTGTCGCGCGGATTTGGCGCGGATTCAAATTTTGCTCGCGCGATTTTTTTCCACGCTTCCCGTAACAACCCTCTATATTGTAAGGCAATACAATGATACAGTAGCGGAGACTGAGGAGACTTGATCCCTGGGGAGACTTGTTCCCCCCATATTTGCTCGGAATCAAAAACATTTTTCTTCTAGCATAATTTTTCCAAAACTACTCCTGGACAAACGACTATGTTTTGGCTATAAGTGATTTCGATTGTACATTGCATTATTTTTTAACGGCTGATGGTTTGTTTTCAGTCCTTCAGAAATCTCTTAGGCGATTCCGAAAAATCTCAATAACTTTGTGAAAATTGAACCAAATCGTGTCAAAATTTCACAGCACATAGTTTGAATAAAATACTTTCAAACTTATTTCTCCAAATAAGGCTGTTGTTAAAACATTTTAATTAATTCAGCTTAGAATACACAACAGTGACATGGGGAGACTTGATCCCTCGAGGATTACACACACATTATACATGTGAAAAATAAAATGCTATTCGGAAGCCTCTATTTACTTGGAATTCTAGTCTATTCAACGATAAAATGTGTCAGATAATTATAATTTTAGTACAAACCAAGAAAAGGGGGATCAAGTGTCACCCATTTTTGAAAAATGTATCATAAGACATGCCTTCATAAAAACACAGTTTTGAAAACTTTAACAATAATTCAAAGGCCTTCTGTTGTGTATTAATTTGCAATAGATGTTTACCTGCCATTTTGTACGGAAATCAAATATAGTGTTTTTCTTAAAATTGCAGGTGAATTAAGAAAAAGGGATCAAGTCTCCCCAGTCTCCCCTATGCCCAGGGAGTCGAGAAAATTTTCCCGACTAGAACGGGAATCGAACCCGCCGTCTCTGGTTTGGCGATCCATAGCCTTAACCACTAGACTATCTAGACACCCCTTCCGACGTCGAGTATCCAATACTCTCGGAATATGATCCACGAGCCTCACAGCACAACTTTAATACTTATATGGCGATCTAGGTTGTAGTGAATGGTGCGTTCTGCGTATCTTCAAACGTCTTAAAGCCCGCTCATTAAATTCCAATCAGATATTTGGCAGAACACCCCATTCACTACATAGCTCGTCCAAACTATTCTGGGAAGGTCTTCCAAATGTATAGGCTCTAGCATCGCTTTGCTCACCTTTCGAATGAAATTTATTCATGTTGACAACCACTGGACCCCGTAATATTACGATAATTAAGTTCGATTTCGTATTTATTTGGAATTCCATGGAATGGTAATGACCTCCAATACAAGTTGAAGTATAGGCCATATTAGGACATGAGTGTTACTTCACGGTGACAAAAGAGCAAATTCTAATCTGATACACAATTTGATGAACCCAGCCTTAAAAAAATCTACAATGGCTCCAGCCACGTCTTTACATTTCCACAGTTGTTCACGGCTGTTCGGGCTTGTTCGGAAGTTAGCAATCAATGTTAACTTCTTTTCCCGATCAGCCTAGATAGCTGTGTAGTGTCGGCAGCGGTGTCTCAATTGGCTAAGAATAACACTACGAACCGCCTGGTCCAGTGGTAAGATTCCACTAAACAGGTGACCCCAATTCATGGTGTTATGCGGCTTTATGCTTACCGTGCCAAGGAATGAATGGTTAGGGGGGTCTAATAAAAACCTAACCACAAACGGAGCCTGTGGAGAATTAGGGCGTCCTCCACAGTATTACGCCCTTACTGCACTAACCGGAGCAATAGTGTAGTGGACCTTGCGTTTCTCCGAGATAATCAGTTGCCCTTCATTTCATTTTATTTAGTTAACATCAAATTCATGATAATACTGAATCAACAATTTGCCGCCATAATACTCGATTTGCAGCTGCAGCTCTCCAACGTCGGTCACGCCCAACACTCGCCAGATCACGCTCCACCTGGTCCGCCCATCGTGCTCTCTGCGCTCCACGCCTTCTTGTACCAACCGGATGGTTAGCAAACACCAACTTTGCAGGGTTGTTGTCCGGCATTCTTGCAACATGCCCTGCCCATCGTATCCTTCCGGCTTTGGCTACCTTCTGGATGCTGGGTTCGCCATAAAGTGCAGCGAGCTCGTGGTTCATCCTTCTCCGCCACACACCGTTCTCCTGCACGCCGCCGAAGATCGTCCTTAGCACCCGTCGCTCGAAAACTCCGAGTGCTTGCATGTCCTCCTCGAGCATCGTCCACGTCTCGTGCCCGTAGAGAACCACCGGTCTTATTAACGTCTTGTACATGGTACATTTGGTGCGGGGGTGAATCTTTTTTGACCGCAGTTTCTTCTGGAGCCCATAATAGGCACGACTTCCACTGATGATGCGCCTTCGTATTTCACGGCTCACGTTATTGTCAGCCGTTAGCAAGGAACCGAGGTAGACGAATTCTTCTACCACCTCGAAAGTATCCCCGTCTATCGTAACATTGCTGCCAAGGCTTGTCCTGTCTCGCTCAGTCCCACCTACCAGCATGTACTTTGTCTTAGCCGCATTCACCACCAGTCCGACCTTTGCTGCTTCACGTTTCAGGCGGGTGTACTGTTCTGCCACCGTTCCAAATGTCCTAGCAATAATATCCATGTCATCCGCAAAACATACAAATTGGCTGGATTTCGTGAAGATCGTACCCCGGCTGTTGAGCCCGGCTCGTCGCATAACACCTTCCAGGGCGATGTTGAATAGTAGGCAGGAAAGTCCATCACCTTGTCGTAGTCCCCGTCGAGATTCAAATGAACTGGATAGTTCACCCAAAATCCTAACGCTGTTCTGCACACCGTCCATCGTTGCTCTTATCAGTCTAGTCAGCTTCCCGGGAAAGCTGTTCTCGTCCATAATTTTCCATAGCTCTGTGCGGTCGATACTGTCGTATGCCGCTTTGAAGTCGATGAACAGGTGATGCGTTGGGACCTGGTATTCACGGCATTTCTGGAGGATTTGCCGTACGGTGAAGATCTGGTCCGTTGTCGACCGGCCGTCGATGAAACCGGCTTGGTAACTTCCCACGAACTCATTTACTTTAGGTGAAAGACGACGGAAGATGATCTGGGATAGCACTTTGTAGGCGGCATTCAAAATGGTGATCGCTCGAAAGTTCTCACACATTAACTTGTCGCCTTTCTTGTGGATGGGACAGATTATCCCTTCCTTCCACTCCTCCGGTAGCTGTTCGGTTTCCCAGATCTTGACTACTAACTGGTGCAGACAGGTGGCCAACTTTTCCGGGCCCATCTTGATGAGTTCCGCTGCGATACCGTCCTTACCAGCCGCTTTGTTGTTTTTGAGCTGGTGGATGGCATCCTTAACTTCCCTCAGCGTGGGAGTTGGTTCGTTCCCGTCCTCTGCTGCACCAACATAGTCATTTCCTCCGCTGCCTTGGTCCTCCGTGCCTACATTCTCTTCGCCATTCAGGTGCTCGTCGAAGTGCTGCTTCCACCTTTCGATCACCTCACGTTTGTCCGTCAGGAGGCTCCCGTCCTTATCCCTGCAGATTTCGGCTTGCGGCACGTAGCCTTTGCGGGATGCGTTGAGCTTCTGGTAGAACTTGCGTGTTTCCTGTGAACGGCACAGCAGTTCCATTTCCTCGCACTCCGCTTCTTCCAGGCGGCGCTTTTTCTCCCGGAAGAGACGGGTCTGCTGCTTCCGCTTCTGTCTGTATCGCTCCACATTCTGTCGGGTTCCATGCTGCAGCATTACCGCCCGCGCTGCATCCTTCTCCTCCAGAACCGCTCTGCACTCCTCGTCGAACCAATCATTTCGTCGACTCCGTTCTACATACCCGATAGTGCTCTCGGCTGCGTTGTTGATGGCTGCTTTGACTGTACTCCAGCAGTCCTCTTTTTTTTTTTTTTTTTTTTTTCCTTCTAAACCATAGGGGGATAATCTGCTCAACAGACACCCTAACAGAAGGTTAGGGTAGTGTAGGTCTGACAGGCCGTCTTCTACAACAAAAGTAAAATCCAGGACTACTCTCTCCTCGTACCCACTAAACCATTCCTATGGTCGCCAAACCCTACGTCTCTCCGGAACCACCAAGAAGGTATTGCTTCAGAGAGGGGCTAGTGCACATCGCACCCACAAGGTTAGCTGCGTAGCCTGCAGCAACGAACATCGATGACTCGCTTTGGAGAGTCCATCACGGTAGCATGCTGGCGCTTAGCCAGTTTCCCGAGTGGTCCTCGCCACTCCCTTTGTCCTCGGAAGGCGGGCAGGGTCAACCCCGCCCGCGCCCTACTGCTGAGCGGACATCAAGAACTGATGCCCACGTGCAACCCGATCTGACCTGCCCGCAAAGGAAGGGTATCACTACCCTTCAGGCCCTATCAGATGCACCCGTAGGTTGCAGACAGCAGGATCTCACCTACCCCGACCCTTGCCGGGGACCCCTTTCCAGCCGCGGGCTCGGATCCAACCCAGTAGACCGACGCCACGACAGCACCGCTACCGGGACTTCCTCTCCGCGGCCACTTAATCGTTGTAAGGGTCGATTTCGACCGCAGGGCACCGGTATGACCTACGAAGCCGACTCCGAACCCCTGGACCACCTCTTGTACTGCATCTGGACTAGCCATTCTCCGAGTCCACGCGCCACCTCCTCTGTAGCTCCCAGACGATGTGGGTAATAGCCGTTGAAACGGCGTTCCAGCCAAACTCATCCCTACACATCCTCTGGACCAAGTTGTCCGGAGTTGTGTCCTCCCCGCATGTGGCAAGCATGCGGTCACGCATTGTGCGAAAACGCGGGCACACGAACAAAACGTGTTCCGCCGTTTCCTCTAAATCATTGCACACTGGGCATTCGGGAGAATCCGCATGCCCGAAACGGTGTAGATACTGTCGGAAGCAACCATGACCTGTAAGGACCTGTGTCAGGTGGAATGTGACTTCCCCATGGCGCCTATTAATCCAACTATCTACCCTCGGTATCAACCTATAGGTCCACCTTCCTTTGGTGGAACTGTCCCACGCGCGCTGCCATTTGACCATAGAGGCCATCCTGACGGTCCTGCGTATGCCTCTTGTGCCGCGCATTTCGAAGCACTCCATGTCCTCACTGATAAGAATGCTGATAGGCACCATACCAGTAATGACGCAGAGAGCGTCGTGTGACACGGTACGGTACGCGCTCGCAACCCTCAGGCACATAAGCCTGTAAGTACTTTCCAGCTTCCGTCGGTAGCATTTAGTACTTAGCGCGGTGCCCCACGCCGGGCCGCCATACCTAAGTATGGATGTAGCAACACTAGCCAGAAGCTTGCGCTTACTGGCGTACACCGCAGAGCTATTGGACATCATCCGGGACAGTGCCGCAATAGCTGTGGAGGCTCTTTTACAGGCATAATCGACGTGGCTACCGAAGGTAAGCTTATCGTCGATCATCACGCCCAAGTGTTTGACGGAGCGCTTTGACAGGATAGTACAGTCTCCTACACTGATCTCAGTCTGCTGCTCCGACTTCAGGTTGTTAACAACCGTTACCTCTGTCTTGTGGTGAGCCAGCTCCAGTTTCCTGGACCGCATCCACGCCTCCACAACCTTGATCGAGTGGTTGGTAGTCAACTTTACCTCCTCGATCGTTTCACCGTAGACTTCGAGCGTAATGTCGTCGGCAAATCCGACAATCACCACTCCCACTGGATACTCCAACCTCAACACCTCGTCGTACATGACATTCCATAACACCGGACCCAGGATGGAACCTTGCGGGACTCCTGAGGTTATGTGAAAGCACTTCCGACCCACCTCCGTGTCGTAGACTAGTACACGATTCTGAAAGTAACTTCCGAGAATCTTGTACAGGTACTCCGGTATCCCCAGACGCAAGAGCGCATCGGCAATAGCAGACCAGCTGGTGCTATTAAACGCATTCCTTACATCCAGAGTCACTACCGCGCAAAAGCGAATTCCCCTCCTCTTAGGCTCGAGTGCTTTCTCGGCGGTTTTTGTAACCGACAAGATAGCGTCTACGGTGGACCTCCCCTTCCGGAAGCCGTACTGGTTACTCGAAAGACCAGCAGTCCTCTAGAGGGGCCACATCGAGCACACCCTCGTCCGGCAACGCTGCCTCGAGATTCTGTGCGTATGCGGTGGCGACATCTGGTTGCTTCAGTCGCTCTAGATCGTACCGGGGCGGCCGCCGGTACTGTACATTGTTAATAACGGAGAGTTTTGGGCGCAGTTTAACCATCACCAGATAGTGATCAGAGTCGATATTAGCGCCACGATAGGTCCTGACGTCGATAATGTCGGAGAAGTGCCGTCCATCAATCAGAACGTGGTCGATTTGCGATTCCGTGTGTTGTGGTGATCTCCAGGTGTAACGATACGGGAGGCTGTGCTGGAAGAAGGTGCTACGAATGGCCATGTTCTTGGAGGCGGCGAAATCGATGAGGCGTAGGCCATTTTCGTTCGTCAGCTGGTGGGCGCTGAACTTTCCAATTGTCGGTCTGAATTCCTCCTCCTGGCCTACCTGAGCGTTTAGATCCCCTATGATGATCTTGACGTCGTGGTTTGGGCAGCGGTCGTACTCGCGTTCGAGCTGCGCGTAAAATGCGTCTTTGTCATCATCAGTGCTTCCGGAGTGAGGGCTGTGCACGTTTATTATGCTAATGTTGAAGAATCGGCCCTTGATCCTCAACCTGCACATTCTTTCGTCGATCGGCCACCAACCGATCACGCGCCTCTGCATGTCGCCCATCACTATAAAAGCTGTTCCCAGCTCACGTGTGTTGCCGCAACTCTGGTAGATGGTATGATGACCTCTAAACGTTCGCACCATAGATCCTGTCCAACACACCTCCTGCAGCGCTACGATTCCGAACCCGCGGTCCTTCAGTATATCGGCGAGTATGCGGGTGCTCCCGATGAAGTTGAGAGATCTGCAGTTCCACGTACCGAGCTTCCAATCGCAAGTCCCTTTTCGTCGCTGTGGTCGTCGCCATTGGTATCGGTTCGCATTCTTCTCTTGTTGATTTTCCGGTGCTAGTCTTTTTTACGGCTGGCTCGCAGGGCCTGACACCAACCCACTAACCCAGGGAGCTGGGCTTACCTTCCCGGAAGCTACGGGTTCTGCATTGGCATTTCCTCCAACTACAGTGCTAAATAGCTAGGCTCGAGCGCCAGTCTTCGCCGGGGGTGGTGTTTTTAATGGGCGCCCAGGAGATAATATTTTACCTGAGCTTCCACCCCCAATCAGTTGCCCTTCTTAAGTCTCAAATTTGAGGCTAAATAAGGGCGGGATTATTCAAATGTTGTAAATTAGCTTACATTACTACCTATACGGTTTCGTTTAATGCGTTTTCGCCATTGGCGTTTTATCAATTGACACCGATTTGGTTTGTCGTTGATGTTTCCTTTTGGTGCTGTGATTGTGAAGAGTGTAATCCAGTCTAGTTTGGGTAGTGGCTACGGCTAGGAAACCTCAGATCAATTTTCAGCGTAAAAAGCGTGCGTGGCCCAAGTGGCTCTACTTCAAAAAGTTCATTTTCATAGGGTAACTTCTGTATAGGTTACCTTGTGAACCCAGTTTTGCTTCTTTCATTATAACGTTAACAGTATGTTTTCAACCTTTCCTTATGGATGCCTTCAAGCAAGCTCTTGTATTCAGCATTTTTTCGTTGATATTTGGCAGTATTGCTACGATGATTACATCATCTGAAGTAGCTCAAACATTAATTTGAAATGCTTCAGTTTGATGGATTACTTAGGTAGTACAGTTCATGGATATCTTAACATAGAATTACACCTAACCAATCTATGCATGAGCAGAATTTGTCATGAGTTGACTGATTGGCATGTGTCAGACGACGAGTCTCCATTTGACCTTCTTTGCACTTTTGAGTGTTCCTTCGCAAAATTTGCGTATTCAGCCGTCCCTGCTCAACGAACTAGGAAACCTGTACTAATTGGTTGCGCCACATTTTGTGGATAACTCGCTTTCATTGCTACTCCAAGAGAGTTTCATTTTGGTTTTGTACCTACAACGGCCTCCATTGTGGCATACCATAACTATTGCTTCGAAAGAAGCTTGTCCTCTGCAGTCTGTGCGGACTGCAAGAGGTATTCCTGAATGGAACTCTGATCTGTTCAAGTTCAAAATATCTTCGGATAAGCAATTCTTTTGTATAGTTACGAATCTCTAGCTTCCGCCTGAGAATTATAGCTATATAATCGACTTAGTGGGCCCTAAAAAGCTTGGCTTAATTCAAATCTTCAGAAGGAAATGGGGTTTTGTCCTATTTTTTTGCAGAGGGATTTGAGTATTTCAAACATGTTTTAAACTCTTGTAGTTTTCTATGGGATATTTTCATGGCGTGAAATTACTCTGTACATAGTTTTATCCCGAAAGGGTGCGTGCGTTGTATAAAGATGGAATGAGTTTCAGATTTATCTGGTTACCTCGTTCTTTCTGAAATGCTTGAAACGCATCGTCGATTATCACATCTGTGATGTTCGCCTGGCTGACATGCCTACTCATGTGAACTCACATGCCTCCCAATTTGGGTTGTCCACAGTGACTCTTTTACACAAAGTTGTATATGTTTTCAAGAAAAAACTCGCTCAAACGTAGGTTTTGTGATAATTTCTTGAATATTGAGGATGCTTTCGATGACGTGCCTTTCAATGTCATATTGAAAGTCGCATGACGTCACAAGCTACCTCCAATGAGCTATAGGCTCTCTTTACGCATATGCGTTTTACAGCGTCCTTTTCAGGGCACTGAATAAACCCATTGTGGTATGGGCTAAGAGCTCTCATTGCGTTTATGCGTTCATTCCCTCTTCTAGGGTACCCCTTCCTATTTCATCACATTTCCCTTTCCTATTCCCATTCCATCCCTTGTCCCATTCTCCCTCAGGTAAACGATGAAATAGGCTTATATGTATGGCGATGGCACAAATGTCCCAAATGGAGGATAACGTGCCTCTGGAGCCGGCCTTCTGATACCTGATACTTCACGGTGACAAAAGAGCAAATTCTAATCTGATACACAATTTGATGAACCCAGCCTTAAAAAAATCTACAATGGCTCCGGCCACGTCTTTACGGTAATGATGTTGTTAGTTCGATCACCATTGCTACTAGGGCACGAGTTACTGCCGTGAATCGCATATCTGTCCCATTTGCATAGGAAATGCAGCAAAGATGGGACTGGTATGCGATTCACGGCAGTATAGCTCTGCATTTCCACAGTTGTTTTGTGAAGAAGCTTTCCGTTATGACGGAGGATGGATTAGGGAGTCTTATATGGTGTGATCCACCAAATATACGGTATCATGTTGATTAAAAATCGAGCACGAACGTGATTTCCGTGCCTAATACCAGTAGCATAAAAACTGCGAAAATTGTAACATCACCGTTAATCGTCTATTGTTTGTCATGTGAACCGATGCGCGCAAGCGGGCTAAAATGTAATTCCGCCA